>NC_051154.1:173000617-173250617 GCF_013339745.2 Dermacentor silvarum
GCATGGCTAAGCTTTAGCTAGGGAGCTCACATTGTTTTCTTTGGCAACCGCAGCACCAATTTCGATTAGGCTTGTTGCAATCTAAAGAAAAAGTTAATATCCAGTAAGTGTACCAACTACATTTTTTATTTACCCCGCCAGTATTTCTATAATAATTTTTGAAAATCAAAAACAATAATACAAATCTCTAAACTACACCGAATAATACGTCTAAAGCGGACAAAAATTATGTATGATGTACCTCTCCGAACTGTGCCACTATCCTTTTTACTATGACTTTCACAAAATGCTTGTAAACATTGTAACAATTTCACGTAGACTGAAGGTTTCATATATCAAATATGACCGCTTTAAATGCTCTAACAAATGCAGCTTACATAACTGCGCAATCTGTTTTTTTTTTGTGGTGCAGTGTTATATGTTTGTAAACTTTGTGCGTGTATATATATATATATATATATATATATATATATATATATAAGTTGCCCGTTTTAGGCTATGCTTTTAGAAATTTCAGTCATAAATTGAAATCGTGCTTCCAGACCTACAGATAACACCTAACTTTGTCTCTTAAATGCAACAAATTGTGTCCAAATCGGTACAGCGGTCGTCTCATAACAGTAGGTATGTACGTTTTACATGTATTTCAATAGGGAAATCTGAATAGGCTCCATCTACTGCTTTTATGATGCGTTTCTGGCGCCACACGTGCGTTGATGCAGCCTTTTTTTTATTACTATCAACCACGGCATTCGCACGCCCCGCACTACCTTATTTCACTGGCAGCAAATTTACGAGCGCACTAGAACTCGGGAGCGGTCCGAACTCGGGCCGTCCAGCTTATAGCACCCCTGGTCTGAGGAATAACGCGCTCGCTTTGGCAATGCGAAATGTGTCAGGCTGAAAACACCGCTTTCGTGGTGGTGGCGGCGTGCCTGCAAGGAAAACAAGGATCAGCTCTTGGGAAACCGCACGAAATCGACGAGGCGAGTGGTACAGAACAGCAAGAGAGATGCGGATAACGCCAAGAACTGCGCAATGCGAGATGGGGTCGTATCACACACCCGCAGTGAACGCGCACTGGGTAAAGCGGGCCCCTATCTACAGAAAGAGCGCTTTCTCGGCGACTTTCTGGGTCGGGACGGCCGTGCCCCACCGATCGCGCACTTGGTTTCAGAGGTCAGATCACAGATCGGACGCGGGCGGAGGCAGAGACGCGCTCAGGGTGAACGCTCCTGTGCTTTGGCTCTGCTTGAACAGCTTGTATAAATGGGAATGGGAGGGGCGGGGGGGGGGGGGGGGGGGATGGCATTTCACCGGGGCTCGATAACGTTTCCGCTGGGTATAGATCCCATGCCCGGCCACAGACGTAAAATTAGTTTTACGTATGCCGGATTTTGGGCCTAGACATTGGGCAATGAAGGTACGCAAAAACCACAGACGCTGTTGAGTAGGCGCACCCGTAATCGTCGCAGCGATAACGCCCACCCGAACTGACATTTGGGCGAGCTTATAAGAATTCATACTTCCCTTAAAGCGCAAAATGTTTTGTGTTTATTGCGCTTGAAGTCAAGGATAACGCCCAGTTCCCTTTTTATGACAACTGTTGGGTTGGGTCGAAATTTCAAGTAGCTCAGGAATCATAGGCATGTTGAAGTGCCCGACCTTTCTCTAACGGGAAAAATTCAGCCATGCAGCCACAGCCCCAATTGAGCGCGGCGTGATGCGAAGCACTGTTGTTTGTTTAGAAAAAGGGTTCTCACGAACCGTGATAATTTGCTGGAGCGAAACGGGGACCCCAGTTGTAACGTGTGTAAAAACTCGTTGTATGTGCAGCAGGAATGACACAGTGGTTGTTGAAGATGAAATGTTTTATTACATTGAAGTAAGCAACTCCGTTTGCTCCGTTTGGGTAGCGTTGTGTTTGCGTTTTCCGTTTTCGTTCCAATAGGGCAGCGCGGGCTTCAGGCGTCTGAGCCGCGCATAACGGCGACGAGCGGCCTCTGTGCGCTTACGCTTACGTTCCTCGAACTCGACTGGAGTGAGAACCTTCTCGGGGCTAGGCATTTTGGCGGGAAACGGTCCTGTAGAGCGACGTGGACGCTCTACACTGATACCAGGGCTCACTGAAGCGGGAAGGAGCCAGCCTCTCTTCTGTAGAGATTACTGACGTCACCTACACGCACCTAGGGCCCTAGGGCGCCTAGCGTCAATCGTCACCTATTAGATTGCTAGTCGCCTAGAGATGCGTTCAGTGATTGCACACTATTTCACCGGCACCTCGGGTGCCTCGAGGGCTATCTACGCGTTTGATAACAAACCTCTCCTTTTCGCAAACAGCGTGACGTCACGGACCGTGCGCAAAGCGATGTGCGAGACGTGTGCGAAGAGCCGGTGAGCAAGAGATTTCCCTCGCGCCATGGCATCTGCTGCGATGGATTTGTCCGAGTACGTGAATTCGCTGCCAGAAGCTGCCCGTCAGCTTTACGTGGTGAAGTTCTTCGCCGGCGGCGAGCAATACCTTGATCTTGTCCTCATACTCGTATATGGCTGGAAAAATGATCCAAACTGCTGGCCGAAAATGGACTTCGGGGACATATGCCCTATATATATATATATATATATATATATATATATATATATATAGACCTCGTGAACACGCCTGGACCATACACTATATAGAAGAGCAATGAAATCGTACCGCTTGCTTAAGGCGTGCGGGCTTGCCACGGGGAGACATGTGCGGACATTTGGTTGAGCTCACTGAGCATGAATTCAGGGGGCAGACAAGCGAGTTACATCCACGATCAAGATCAAGAAGCTCAACAACGATTGAATGGAACCGGATCGAGCAAAATAATGATCGGAAACGCCCGCGTGACATCTATTGATGCGGCAGGAGGTTCAAACATTTTAAATGCTTGTTCGCTACCATTAGCAAACCTCAATTTACGTACTTCACACTAATCTAATGCAATGTCATGTAGCGAGCTGCCTACGTGTCATGTGCTGTTTTCATCACGTAAACGCGAACGTGATCGCATTTATTGCGGCGGTTTCCCACTGTGTTCGCGCTCCAAGTTATCATCCAGCATGAAAACAGCAGGACAATGCCGAGGCAGCAGCCGCTTAGTTCAAGTTTTCGAGAAAAGCGCAAGCGAATTCCGCAGATTCTGTCGGCGTCTGACGGCTGCCATTGGTCGCGGTGCATTGGCAGCACCCACGTTTGTCGCCGCGTCTTGTCTTCTGGAAAACGGAAAAAGCCAACCCCACTGCCTTGTTTTCGTGCGATTTACGCATCAAACCGCCCAACAACTTGCGGACATGACATGGCTCAGCGGACACGCACGAGACACACACACAAACACACACACACACAAAACGAAAGGATGCCTGCGATGCACGAAGCTGTAAGCGCAGGACAACGCGCCTGCGCGTTGGCCTGCGTGCTTTTATTGTTATTGCAATTATATGGACACTCCAAGCGGATTTCTGCCGTCGGCGTCGTCGTCGTTGCCACTGCGAGGTTCCGTATAAAGTCCAAGGGCGATAAAATAGTCGCCGCGCGCTCTATGCTGTATGCGCGCGTGAAAGCACGCTAGGGACACGCGCTTTCACGGAGAGCGAACGCACGGCAGAGAGCAAAAGCGACGTCTTTAAATTATGGGGTTTTACGTGCCAAAACCACGATCTGATTATGAGGCACGCCGTAGTGGGGGACTCCGGAAATTTGGACCACCTGGGGCTCTTTAACGTGCACCTATATCTAAGTACACGGGTGTTTTCGCATTTCGCCCCCACCGAAATGCGGCCGCCGTAGCAGCGACGTCTTTCGTAGTGCGAAAGGCCGTGGGGGGATGGGAGGGAGGGGGGGGGGGAGGCGACGTTTAGCTGCGGCACCAAATGCGTATCTTGCGACCGGGCGCAAGGGGAACTGGAATCTCGCAAGCGAAAGGAGGAAGGCGGGAAGGCAGCGCGCGATTGAGGAGGTGCGGCTTCAGCTCTGCGAGCAACTGCGTACTTGTACTTTGCGCTGCTGCGGGTGGTCGCGCGCACCGTATTTTGAAAGTGATCCGCAACACGGCTCCTACCTTTGTATGCACTGTGCTTTTGCCTGCTCAGTTTCCGTTGAAGCGATAGGCCGCGCACGAACCTTCGCTCGCTGCTGCTGGCGCGCTTGCTCACGCCAGCGTTTTGACAGCGGTGGTGTGCGGTCATCCAGCGTGATCTATTCACGTTTGCTTGTGTGCGCTGAGAACATGCTTGTCAATTCAGTTAGTAAGCGAATGTGTCCAAGTTTATACAGCCGATGAAACTACTATCCTTAATCCGTATAGCTCTCTACTAATTTGCTATCGCAATTGATGTTTCGAAAGTGCGACTTTTTTTTTACCCACCCCCAAACACTTCCCAAACACTTACCGAACACCCACCAAACGCCTACCCGTAGATCACGTCGCATTTCGATGGGGGCGAAATGCGAAAACACCCGTGTACTTAGATTTAGGTGCACGTTAAAGAACCCCAGGTGGTCCAAATTTCCGGAGTCCCCCACTACGGCGTGCCTCATAATCAGAACTGGTTTTGGCACGTAAAACCCCATAATTTTAATTTTTTTAATTAGATCACGTGACTGACTCGTCGTGACATAGGCCGGGAGAGGTCTATCTAGCTGCTTCTAGAAAACGATCACACAGGTGGCAGGAAAAACTGGGACCCAATCGACAAGAATGCTTCGCACTAAAAATGAAACAAAACAGAAATCCTTACTTTGACATAAGCCAGCGAAGCGATAACGTATTTGTAAAAAATGGAACTATATAGCAACATTTCTCGTTTCCATTGGCGGTAATGGAAGCCAGAACATTCAAGAACTTCCAGAGAATTGAAGTTAGCTTTCAACGAAGCTGTGCCTGTCGGCGCCTCGTTAAGAAATATGCGATGACAACCGCACCTCTCGCAACCCACAAAAGTCCGTACTGAAACTCTTAACGTCGCCTACACGAACTACTTCAAGTGCAAGATTCAACTGGCGGACTCTCCAATGTGCTTTGAATGTAACGCCCTGAAGTCCTGCAACATGTTCTGTGCGACTGCTGCCGCTACGCGTCAGAGAGACAGTCTTTGATGGCGGCACTGCACCTTCAACGGGACTCGAGCTTATAAAGAACTTCCCCTTTCCAGCCAATACATGCTGGCTCTTCAAGAACATGCCTTGTTCTGGGTATATATGATGCGCGAAAAATTCATGCGCCGACAAAATTCAGGGTGCAGTAAGGCGGGCCCCATAGATTATAGTGAAAACACACTTGACCGTCGTCAAGCGTAGCGTCAACCTTTTCCATCCGACCTTGACGATACCATGGATTCGCCCCTGGTCAGATGACGCCCTTTTATATCGATGATGTTGCAACAAATATATGAGAAAGTAATTTAGAACGATTGGAAGCAAGCATGCTTCTGCCTTCTTTTTTCTTTTGAAGACGATGATAGGACAGCTTAATTTTGTTCATCCTCAACAAAGACAGCCTGACCTCTCTTCTTAATGTACAGCTGAGCAGAAAAGCGACAGATATGTTTTCCCAAGGAGTGCCTGTATAATAAATGGGCATGCATCCGTTACCGAAGCTCTCTTCGAGAATCTGAATTGCTTCAACTCCATGGACAGGAAAAAAAGAGAACGAGTGCTCCGAATTATCATGGAAGACGATACTGCGGCGACTTTGCGTTTCCTGTTTGCAAACTATAGGTCGCGTACTGAGAAAAAGCAGACATGAGCGACTCCAAACACTTGGAGCGGCGTATTAAGTGCAACCAAGCAGTATACTAACGAATGCTCAGCAAGAACTCCAGGTCCCTTATCAGTGCTGTATGAATATTATACCACGACGGGGCTATACGCGATCAACTTCGTCGACCGTCGGCGGCGGAATTGTAGGAAGAGCGCGGTCTCTCCGAGGCTGAACGTCACGGTCAGTGCGCAGGGCTGTTGAATTTTCTGTTTTCCTGCCTCTCTAGGCGCGACACGCTGCGGCAGCATTCAGGAAGGATGAAATGAACGAAACATTGTTCTACAGAGAGGGCTCAAAACGAGGCGCTCTCCTTGCGCTGTCCGAGACCGCATCTCTAAGAAAGAAAAAAAAAGAAATAAACATTATAGCCGGCGATCAGGAAGTGGGACCGGAGATCTACAGAGCAACCTCTTGCCTTGTCGTGTAGTATTGTTCCTCGAGACTCCCCTACATGTTTCTTTTCTTTTAGCCCGGACGATTCAACGTAAGAAAATTACGCTCGTCTTTGTGCTGAGATTTTTTTTTCGGCTAATACAGCAGATGCAGCTCATGTTTTAACAATGCTGCTCCAGTTCTTCTCCAGGAAGTTGTATAAGTCTGCGAATTGAGTTACAAAGTGAGAGAGGAAGGAACAAGAAGAAAGGTGCAAGTTGTAAGTTAGAAAACTGCAATTAATACCTTAGCAGTAAAAGCTGCCATGTGTGGTACCGATGTCTGGTCTTTGCACAATCTTCAGGCTAGCAGACCGAGCACAGTCTTCGGCGTCGATGACTTATTCTGCGCGCGGAGCTCGTCGCAGTCACCACTGCTGATCCACCTACCATGGGTAGTGCAATTATTGGCCTGACCGTGAAATTAGGTATTTTTGTGACGTGCAAGAAAATAATGTGCTGAGCCCAGCGCATATGCCTGTTTATATTAATAGGAGTACATCGCTTAGTGACTACCGTCGCTTTCAATTAATTAAACAGCGAACGACCACGAAATACATTTTGACATAACGTTTCTCTTGTTTATTTATTATTTTTTTAACCAGCAGCCACTGGTTACTAAATTTAACCGACTATTGCTGGACTGGAAGGACTGTGAAGCTGCCGACCCACGAATACCACGATACTACGTATAATAGCAAAGGTTGCCTCCGACTCGGCATGAAAAGCCTAGCTAGGACAAAATACCTGGATAGAATTTACGCTTGACATGTTGCATAGAACAATCAAGGTGGCACTTTTCTTACAATAAAAGATAATGCATTGGGACAATATGGCAGTTAGACGCAAGTTAGATGTATCGTCTCCTTCTCAAGAGCTTTTTCAGAAATGATCAAAACATACACATACACCTCTAACAAAAGGGTGCTATAGGGCTCGACTCTGACAGAAGCAATTTTTTCTTGCTAAGAGATGAAATTACATATAAGTATCCGAAACTAAAGTGCATATTATTGTGTCCGCGCACGTTGTTGCCCTGGTTCGAGCTACAAAGTTAAACGTCAACCGAGCAAAGTTCCTGGTGGTGGCTGTATAGAGGTGGCCGTTGTCGTCGTGATCTGTATGCGTCAATTGTCTGTAGCCTGCAAGGCTACTGCCTGCATTAGCGCTCCCATGTTACACTAACAAACTAGCGGACTAGCTAGTTATCACCGCAAGAAAACTAAACACTAGCAACGGTTTAAGCAATGACTTGGAAACACCGCAAATTCAAGAAAATCAACGAGCGGAAGGGTCACCTCGCACAGTAAACCTCGCGTATCGGTTCGAAGTGAGCCTGCTGCAGTCCCCTCTCTCTTGGTCAAACCAAAAAAGCAGCAGTTGCTAAAAAAACGTCACAGTTTCGCCCTAAGGGCGAAGCAATGAATGCGATAGCAACACAGCAATGTCATACGAAGTAAGGTGAGCGGCTTTGGTAGCAATATGAATTGTAGTAAACATGAGCTGATTAAGTAAGCAGGTGTGCTGCGGCGTAAGTAGACCGACATGAAGAGAGACTCGATGACCACGAGAAGGCGCGTGTGAAACGGTGGTGTTGATGAGAAGCGCTTCCCGTGGGCAGCGCGTGCGAAGGGACACACCTGTAGTGCTGCACTGCCGATCCGGGCAGCATTGCATGTCTAGCGTGCGTTGGAAAATGTGGCCCGACTATTACTAACTGAATGAACAAGCGTGGTGTGAGCGCGCACAAACAAACATGGATAGATCACACTGAATGACTGCAGACAACGACTGTCAAAACGCTGGCAGCGCCGCGGGCGAAGGTAAAGCTTTAGACGAAGGTGCGTGTGGTCTATCGCTTCAACGGAAACTGAGCGGCAAATTCACAGCGCATAGAAAGGTCAGAGCCGTGTGGAGATAAGAGACGGTGCGGGCGAGCGACGAGAGCGGTTGTTGGCAGAGTAGAAGTGCGCCCCCCCCCCCCGCTCCCTCCGGCGCTGGCTTCCCGCTTCCTTGCTTGCGCGTGGGTGATGGAGTGCGTTCGCTTTCCGTGATAGCGCGCATCCCCGCACGCTTCCGCTCGGGCATACGGCGCACGGCGAAGACTTTATCTATAGGGAACCTCACGGCGACGGCAGAAATCCGGTTGAGGTGTCCATATAATTGGCAATATAAGATTTTTTAAACGTCTTGTGAGTGGCGCTGGCGCCACTCACAACACATCCCAAGGCTGAGTTTCTCACACACACGCGCGCACACGCACGCACGCACTCACACGCCGCACGCACGCACGCACGCACACACACATACGCACGCGCGAAAAAGGAAGTTTCGCCCGAAGGCGAAGCATTGAAAACGATAACAAGGTTTAGCGTTCCGCTAGAGCAACACCACCTATATATAGATAGCACAGGCTTACACACTCCGATCTATGAGGTCATGCTATACCTGGCCCGAAACTGCCATTGCCAAGGCTGGCGCGACGACAGCGGTGACGTGAAAATCACTGTTGCTTACGCGGGAGCATCCCCATTAGATTCCATCGCAGTCGGGCCAGCTAGCATGACGTCATGGATCGGAGTGTCTTGCGCTATCTAGGTGGCGTTGGCTAGAGCCGCTGGTACGGTGTTCTAACAGTACGCGGAGACGACGTGCTGGCGTGACGCCGCACGCAAGACAACTGCTGCTTCGCAGCAAGAACATCACCATGGAAGATAACCAGGCGTCTCACAACGCTGGTGCGTTAGGAAATCAGTGTTTTGTAAGCATCATTCAGACATGAGACTGATATTAACCCCTTCAGACACGGCATCCACATACGTGGACGCGACCTATTTTTGCCATTTCTGTGCACTGTTAACAAGGATTAGAGCACAAGCGTTACGCTTAATTAGGTTAAATTGAACATTCTGCTAACCTATATTACTTCCACTGTACTTCTGAGTGATATGTATCGTTACAGAGTACCGCTTTGGTGAAGGCCCAACCGTGTTTTACATGACGTTTGACGTAGGGAATGTCGGAAGCATCCTCGAAATATTTGTTTTTCTTTCTTGAAACACGTGTGGCGAATAAATAACTTGTGCATATAATTCGAGCGTGTGATGCAATCCTTGTCATGAAGAAACGTAGTATGACTGACTTTACAATATTCAAATATTTAGTTACTCTGTAAATATGATGACTCATCATAAAATGCATAGAGCCATTCTACCACCTTGATTTGCTTTCAGTGGAGTCTCAAGCACCCTGGCATAAAATTATGTATGTTTCACACATGTATCGACCGTCGATCATAATTCATGTCTGAAGGGGTTAAACCGTCGGCGTTTGTCAGCGCTCAATGCAAGGGTTAGATAGCTTTAGCTTGACATTTACTTTCTGCTCCGCTCAGTAGGTGTAGCATGCGGTGTAGCATATAGACACAGCCGCTGAGCAGTAACGCTAGTGTGTGTGCGTCAGCATCGGAAGGCAGAACGCTTCCCTGGCTCCGCTGCAGAACTGATGGCGCGGAGCGTGAAGGCGCGTCCGCTTGGCTTCGTCGTTCTTGCCGTCAAACACATAGTGCATCCCTGAAGACCTTGTAACCATCAGCGCGCAGGCTGCGCATACACCTTCGGTACCGTGACAGCACGGCGGTGGCGCCAGCGGCGCGAACGCGCCGTGAGTGTCCTTGCTATTGCTAAAATGTGGACGGACGGACAGCCGCTGCCATAGCTCAATTGATAGAGGATACGCACGCATCAGGTGGGGGTTGCAGGCAGTGATCCTACACCGGCAGCACGTTCTTTTTCCTTTTTTTTTTTCTTGCTTGATTTCTTTTTTTTTTCTTTTTTTTTTTGGGGGGGGGGGGGGGGACATAGACCTTATCGCAAAATTTAGAATTAAGTCTATATATACGTCTAAATAGAATTACCCCTATGCTCTTTTTGTTTTGCTTCATTGTCTGCTGGCTTCGTGCGGTTGTTTAAAAATAAAGTCGAAGTATGTTAGCAAGCCAGCAGCTGGTCTGGAGCCGTGGTCATTCGAACTTGTCTAAACAACGCGTACTTGACTCTTACTGCCATGAGCAATTGCTTTCAACTTTCTGCTGGTGTAAAGGTTTCGCCTGTAACGTGATCTTTACAAAGCAACCCTTTTGTTTCCTTTTTTTTTTCTTGCCGAGAAGAATCATGTGGCCCAAGAACGTTCTGAATTTGCTGTTGCTGAACATATTGTCCCGAGACATCGCTACTAACGCCCCTGTTCCCTGCGCGTTCCTCCTTTTACGTTCTCACTGACGTCACGTGGGCCAGTTCTATGGGCTGATCAGTCCCGTTTTGGTATTGGTGTGGAGGTTTTCTCCTTTTCGTTTAATTCAACTATCTTACACGTGACGAGAGGCGCGGAAAAATCTAAAGGAAGCACTTTTCTGACATGATTAAAAACTCATCTGAGATGCCGTTCAAGCACAGACGCGTATATAGAACATTGCCTAAATTTAAAAGCTAAATTGTGGGATTTTACGTGCCAAAAGCACGAACTGATTAAGAGGCACGGCGTAGTGAGGGACTTCGAATCAATTTTGACCACATGGGGTTCTTTACCATGCATCTAAATCACACAAGCGTTTTAGCATTTTGCCCCCATCGAAATGCGGCTGCCGTGGCGGGGATCGAACCCACTACATCGAGCTCAATAGCGAAACGCCACAGCCACTGCGCTACCGCGGTGGGTAACATTGCTTATCATCTAAAAACATGGCTTTAGATGCCAATGTGAGTGAAAGACCAGACTTCGCATGGTGTCGTTAGATGGCTTAAATAACTATTTAGCGACAATGCGCAAATGCTTGCCGTCGGCATTGCGGATAGAGTTTTGTAAGAGAATTCAAAGATGAGTTTTCGCCTGTCTGTACTCGTGCCGCATATTATGGAACAGCGAGACTCCTGAGCCGTGAACGGCAGGAGTAGCGCTGCATGGTAGCGATACCTTGCCCTTATTTGTTCAGCCAAGAAGCGTCAGGAACGTTTGTGTGCGTCATTATGTTCTCGTCGAAGGAGAAGGAAGGAGCTGCTACACCTTAATTTTTATGCGGTTTCCGACGTCTTCTTGCTGTGTGGTTAGCTAAGTAACCACACAGTCCGTCATTGCAATGATATAGTTCTCCGCACTCTGGCTTAAATCAGCTACCTGCGGTATTCCTTAATGGTATAGCGGATAAGGATAGGATGAAACTCCCAATAAATGTCTGCGTAAATGAACAACTTAACTGAAGCGTAAACCTTACCGCGCATCTGTCGGGAATTCTGCATCAAACTGTGGCAATAAGAGAGAGAGAGAGAGTGAGAAAAAGAGGAAAAATTGCAGAGAGGTGAACCAGGATTGGTTTCCGGTTTGCTACCCGATAGAATAGGGTAGAATTTATAGAGGTATGAGGTCATTGAAAGACAATGTCATAATAATTGTGGCGGCTATGTACCATCACACGAAGTGAGGTGACCCTTGGCGACAGCAGTACGTAAGACAGACCATACAACGGTAATCTCGAAGTCAACAGCAAATAATCCTCAGATTTTCTTAAGTCCATACTTTTGCGTTTTCTTGTAATGCGAATGCAGCTCGAAATCACAAGCAGCTCAACGAGGGCTTAACTTCCCGGCGTTTTCCCAGCTAAATATTTCTTGCACTGGGCAGAAACTTTCCATTTAAGTGCGGCTCTGTGCGCTGTTTGTGAAATAAACGTTGTGGTTTACTGGCTTATATGCGATTTACATGGTTTAGTGGTTTACATATTGGCCCATGGTTTCCGAAAGTTGAAACTCTATCCAAGCCGCAGCGCTGCAGCTCGTTTATATTAGAAAGAAATTGCATAACGGAACTTCCACTCGCATTGCATGCGTCATGGTTTCTATTAAGCGTTTAATGCAACGCGAATGTTATCATATATCTAATGCTACCCGCGAAGAAGAATAGAGAGAATAAAGAGAGAAAGAAAGGGAAAGAAAGACAAGGAGGTTAGCCAGTGTAAATACCGGCTTGCTACCCTGTACTGGGGAAAGGGGTAAAGGGAATGAAAGGGGATAGAAGAAACAAAAAAAATAATAATAAAAAATAAGAAATAAAATAAAATAAATAAATAAAATAAAATAAAATTCGCGCAATAACGCGACCCTACGCGCTACAACGTTCAAAGCCGGTCGCACAATTCACAAGTCCTTAAGAACTTCAGCAGAGCCCTTAAGGACTTGAGTGCCGAAGCCCGTCTAGACCAGTGTCCTAAAACTTTTTCCTCTGTGAAGGGGCGATTGTCCAGTTTTTCAAGCGCAGTCGCGAGCGCTTTTCTTGCCACATTGTAGCGGGGACAGTCACAGAGGAGGTGCTTGATTGTCTCCTCGCAGCCACAGTTGTTGCAAGCAGGGCTGTCGGCCATTCCAATGCGGAAGGAATAGGCGTTCGTGAATGCCACGCCGAGCCACAGGCGGCACAGAAGTGTTGCTTCCGCTCGTGGTAACCCTGGTGGAAGACGGAGTTGCAGACGTGGATCCAGTCTGTGGAGGCGTGCGTTGCTGAAGTCACTGGTGTTCCACAGAGTCTGCGTAAGCTCGCGTGCGAGGGAACGAAGTTTTGTGGCTGCGTCTGTTCTCGACAGTGGTATCGATACAATAGGAGCACCATCGTGGGCCGATCGGGCAGCGTCATCCGCACTGTGATTTCCCGAAATTCCGCAGTGACCCGGTATCCACTGGTAGATGATGTTGTGCCCCTTGTCGGTAGCGTGATGGTGAAGTAGTCGGATGTCTGCGACTAATTGTGCGTTAGGTCCGTGTTTGAAAGGTGACAGCAGGCACTAGAGAGCTGCCTTCGAGTCACAAAAGATGGACCATGACTGTGATGATTTGGGACCAATAAATTCCAGAGCAGCACGGATAGCTGCGAGTTCTGCAGCCGTCGATGATGTAATGTGAGACGTCTTGAATTGGATGGTGACAGATTTCACGGGAATTACCACTGCTCCGGCTGAACTTTTGGAGGAGACAGAACCGTCCGTGTAAACGTGGGTGCGTTCTCTGTGCTTTTCATGCATGAATGAAAGCACGGTTTGTTTGAGGGCGAATGACGACATCTCGGTTTTCTTTTTGATACCGGGAATTACAAGAAGGGCTTGGATTGGATGCAGGCACCACAGAGGTAGAGATGGTCGTGCTGCAGGCGTGAAGTTCGATGGTAAAGTTCCATGGCTGGCGGCAATAGTCCTGCTAAACGCTGAACGAGGTAGAGTGGCAGGAAGGGAGGCGAGATGATGCGATGGAAGTCGGGCGAAGTGCCGGATGTGCATCCTTAAAGCATCTACTTGAATGTACGTATTGATGGGGTGATCATGCGCGATGGCTATTGTTGCTGCCGTGGATGCACACCTGGGAAGGCCAAGACATATTCTCAGAGCTTGAGCTTGCACAGACTGGAGGGCACGGAGGTTGGTCTTACCGGTCCCACTCAGTACAGGTAAGCTATAGCGTAGGAGACCCAAGAAGAGTGCGTTATAGAGCTGGAGCATCGCCCTCACAGATGCACCCCATGACTTTCCCGCGAGAAAACTGAGAATATGGTGAGAATATGGTGGAAACTGAGAGAATAAAAGTCGACAAAAAGGCCTAAGGCCTAGACGAACTTATTTATAAGCGTCTTTCTAGTCACCTGAGCTTTCGTACCACTTTTAAAGAAATGAAGTGAAGAAAGGTAAGGAATTCATGTCTTAATTATGTTTTTTGTCAATGTCAGCGTCTAGTACCATCTGATTTAAGTGGCCAATCCGTCATAGTGCGCATGCACAATGCACTAAAGGCAATTTATATGCTTGTCACTTACTATTGCTCTTAGGCGTAATTTAGCCGGTGGCAGTGTATCCATCACTACCCAAGAACTTGTTTGAGGGCATGCCTACGCTTTTTTCCCTTGGAATTGTGTACATTGCGCAGGGATTGACCAACGGCCTATTTGGGCACTTGTGGCACAGAGCCCAGTTTCTCCTGTCGCCACACGTAGCTAGATGCTCACGTCGATGCACAAAGCAGTCTCTGCGCCACGCTTTCAGAGGAGTCTTCGGCAGGCTTCTGCCAGGCACCCAACAATGGTCGATCGAGGATTAAAGTCTGATTAAGTTTTTTTTTTTTACATTTTTGTTAACACTGGTCTATGTTCCATTCGGCGAGAGGTAGCACCCGTTACAACTGGCATAAAGTTATCGCGTCTTTTCTGCTCATTTTCTAACGCGCTACTTCTTCATTGTAACCACAACTCAGTGCCACGACAGGGCACGTAAAATACTTCAAATAAATTAATAAACAACTGCCAAAGAACCCCGCCATCTACACTTGCGGAAGGTGTACACGAATGCGAAATCAGTGTGAGCGCAGCTCAAGAGCCGAAGACACGCCTGATGAGACGTGTCGGCGTGGCGCGCGACCATCCGTCACTTATGGGCGGAGGGCACACCCTCGTATACGAGGTGTCACCCAAAGGGCGACGTATACAGCGTGCGGGGCGGCCCTCCTCGCAGGGGTCCCGTAGTCTAGAGAACTCGGTCACACCCCACCTCGTTTCGGCAAGCATACGGAACGGATCCGCGCGCACAACTTCCTCTTCATAGAACGGTCCTTTCCTCAGATCAATAAACGCCGTTGCCGGTCGGTCGGGCTCGATCGCTGCATTCCTGCGCTTGTGTGTTATTTTTCGTATGTCTCTCTCTCTTTCTCGAGTTGCGCGGAAGAGACGAGAGCGAGCCGGGTTCGCATACATGAATGCGCGAACGGAACCCGTGGACCGGAAAAATGCCCTTAGCCGCGCATGCAGCGGGCACCAGAACGAACCGCCGCCACGCTTCTCTTTTCCTCTTTCAACGCTATACCCGGCGATTACGGGGCTCACTCGGTGACCGACGCAGTGTCCCGGCTATAGCTGCGCTGAGACGCATAGCGCCGTTCCGCCGGACCCCGATCCGGGACATTTCCCTCTCGGGTTATTTCCGCGACCCATGTAGAGCGGTTCGGATTCGGCTCCTTTGCGTCACAAATAGAGGGACGGCTAGACTCGCGTAGATAAATAAATGTGCTACTCGTGCGACACGGAAAGATGCACGCTTGTTTAGTGAAAGCGGGCGATCAGAATGAGCCGTTTTCATCGAAGGTAAATCACGCGCCCAACTCTTAGAAGCAGTTCGACATGAAACAACTCATTTTCGAAAGTGCACAAGGCGTCCTTTTTTTTTCGGGCTCAGTGACTCCTGGCAAAGTGTTATTGGTTTTGCGAATTGTGACTGTGAAGCAGTTGAATAAGGTGAGCGCCAGTTGGTCACCTTGTCGATATCAACCACGAAAACGCGGGGGATTTGTGTGCGTGCGTGCGTGCGTGCGTGCGTGCGTGACAACAGTGTTGTACTGTCCCCTGATAAGGCTATCAACGCCAAATAGGGGTTTCTATGCGTGAGAAATGACACGCAAAAACGAAAAATTATAAACTAAAATAAACAAACAGTTGAAGTATACACTCGAGATCGCGAGATTTTGTTTGATTAGCAGTACACAGCTGGACGCTGCTTTCTCTCTAAAGCGAACCATACTAAAGCAGCGGTGATTCAAATACAGGGGAAGGGTTGTGACACTATAAGGCACTAGTGGCATGAAAAGAAAAGCGTCCACGCATAGTAGCATCTTTTAAAAGACGCTGCTCGCATAAGGCGACTAAACGTACGTTGTCAGAGATGTTATCATGCTGATTCATTGATAGATGGGATTTGCCATCCCAAAGCAAGGCCCCGTGTTGACTTTGACCGCCTGGGGATTTTTATTGTGTACCCAAAGCTCGGTACTTTTTTGCATCCCGCCCACATCGGAGCCCGGTCGCTGCATCCGGGAATCGAGCCCGCGACCTCGTTCTTCTGCTCAGAAGCAGAACGCCATTGAGCCACCGCGTCAGGAATGTGGACAATAGCTATTTCCGCGAGAACCTAAAAACCATAATAAGCCTACGCCCTTCCTCATTTTTCTTAATATCGCTCCACTCACCCTATCGGAGTTGAGATGCAACTTGCACCAGACCACCGGGTATGCAGCATCCACTGGTTTCACTGAGCACTATTAGAGATGTCTGAAATAGATTTGGGCATGCGCGATAGCTTCCAGACCGTTCCGGGAGCTTCTTGAAATGTGATTCCTCGTCTATCTATAGCAACTGTCCGTTGTCATAGAATTGCGGAAGTTTCAATTTTTTTTTTCCTCAACGGAGTGGCGCGTACACATACAGAGCGAAACGGATCACGAGCGTTCGAATGGGTCTCTTGACAGGCACCCGATTTTCGAACAAGAGTACGGGCGATATGAAACTGAGGAGGTGGTGAGTATAGATTGATGTGTGCGCTATTGCGTGGAGCTGCGTGCGTGTGCACGAGTTTGTGAAAGTGGCGATAGAGAGAGCGCATGCGCATAACGTCGGTGCGTTTGCACGTCGAATTGAGCGCACTCAGTCTGCGGCGAACTAGCCGCGACCTCTGTTACTTGCGGAGTTCTTTACCGTTTCCCTCGGTATGCATGCAAAAATCGGCAACTCCCGCCGTGCACGCGCGAATACTCTGCTATGCCAGCCACCATGTCATACACCGAGAGGTGTGGGGGGCTAGCGAGATGGCGAGAGCGGCGCGACACCGACCAGTGCATCTTCCTGGTTGTCACGAGCCGGAGAATCCAGGCGGCACGCCTTCACGTCACGGCGGGCGGGAGAAAAGAGAAAAAAGCCCCGCGCCATGATGCAGCTCAGCCAGGGGCCGACCCCCTCGCGGATCAAAGCGCGCACCGCTCACGGAGTGCACGCGCGGGCATCTTTCTCGAGAAGGGAAACGGCCAGCGCACATCACGAGCTTCCGGCCGTCCCAAAACTTGACGACCGCGAAAACTGAGCGAGAGTCGACGGGGCGCCACCACGAACGTAATCTAGAGGGAAAAGAACAAAAACAAAAAAAAACAAAAATACGTGTCTGGGCGGTAGAAGTGCAGGCATCATCTCGCGCCACTATTCGCTACGTCGTCAACAGGGCGCGCCTGCAAGTGGCATTCTCCAGAGTTAAGTTCCAGAAACAGACAAGCAAGTTTACGGGTCAGTAATAATGAACGTCTGTGGAAGAGCCTTCGCTGCAGAATTTATTTCCCTGTAACTTCAGTGTACTGAACCCTGGCGAGTACGTTTCATCGGGACGCGAAATGTAGAATGATGACTTTTTTTTTTTCGTTTTTGGTTTTATTGCGCTAAACCATAAAAACCACGTGCAGTGTACTTATTGTGAAGGCTGCCTTTCCGCTCCACCATCTGTTTGTCCGAGTGATTTACGTAGTGAAAGAGGTGCTTGGTACTTCGTGGGCTACATTTACAAAAGTTTATGCATGGTACAAAAAGCACACGTGGCAATCAAAGTTGCACAAGTGAGTAGCGAGGCACCTTGCCTTGAGAGCGAAAATTTACCAGCTGTGTAGGTGTCCTGTAAGAGATGCGAATTTGTCTGATGCTGGCGTTGTGCGTGTGATTGCATGACGAATCCATTCTCTATCTCTTTTCAGAAGTGCAAGTTGTAAATAATTTTATAGCGTCAATAATTTCATCGTGATATATATATACAGGGTGTCCCAGCTATCACGCAGCATGATTTTAAAAAAGAGGAAGGGCGTTACGCGAAGCTAACCTAGTCCGCATTGTTTCCAGTACCGTGGAGTAGCCGCCAGTAATTTTTTCGTTACTGAGATTTAATTAGGTAATAGTAATTAATTATCTAACTCGAGAAGTACTGTCCTAATTATCAAAGTGTCAGTGAGAAAATTGTAGAGCAACATGAAAAACTCCCGATATATATCTTTCTGTTGCTCAATACGTGCTACATAAATGTGTTTTTCCGAGTGTGAAAGAAGCCCGCGAATACACGCAAAGTGCCTCGAGTGGCCAGTCGCGCGGCAATTCTGCGTGTATTCGCAGGCTTCTTTCACACTCGGAAAAACACATTTATGTAGCACGTATTGAGCAACAGAAAGATGTATCGGGAATTTTTCGTGTTGCTCTACAACTTTCTCATTGACACTTTGATAATTAGGACAGTACTTCTCGAGTTAGATAATTATTACAATAATTAATTAAATCTCAGTAACGAAAAAATTACTGGCGGCTACTCCACTCTACTGGAAACAATACGCACTAGGTTTGCTTCGCGTAACGCCATTCCTTTTTTTTTTAATCGTGCTGCGTGATAGCTGGGACACCCTGTATATATATATATATATATATATATATATATATATATATATATATATATATATATAGATAGAGAGAGAGAGAGAGAGAGAGAGAGAGAACGAGATGATACGAAAGAAGTCTTATAGTGCAGCGCGTTTCGTGCCCCCAATACGTCAATGTAGTTAATCATGCGCTTCTCGCAGGAATATGGGACATCGACTTACGTCGCCTTTTTCGCCGCCACGTGCCACTCGAATTTGTTTCTCACTCTGTTAGCAGACATCGAGTCTGTTTAATGAGTCCTATTTGGAGGTTGTTTTCTGCTTCGTTATATTATTTCTTTAGAAACTTATTTCAACTCCTTACTTCGCGTCTCCCCCCCTATGTGTTGATTTTACTGCATTGCGCAAATGCTTTAAACTCCAGCGCTAAGCTTGTGCTTATGTACGAATTCGGGGTAATTTTTCAAAATTCACCTTTAATGTCCGGGCCTTTTTCGTGGAGCGAATAGGAGTACCATTAATAATGTAAAATAAGGTTTTACTGTATACAGCTCCCGTTATATGTTTATTGATGATAACAGCGACGAATGGCACTTCATCAGAAAGGCACCATTTCCTGAGTACCGTTACATTTTACAGGAGGGAAAAAAGGAAAGGGGCGAGGAGCATTCAGCGCCTACATGTTTCTCATTTATGCTTACAGGGCATTGTTGATGGTTAACTGACCAAGCTTTCGATCTCGTTCACTATAGTTGTTGAACTCTGTGACTAGGGATGAATGTCATTGCACTTTTTTATAGACTGCTATGGCGGCTCTCTTCTTTAGTCTCGAAAATACCTTTCAGGGTCCTTTTTCTTGTTATTTTCAGGTCATGGTTGTTTCAGCTTTTCGGTACCCTCCTAAGCGCGCAGGGCAGGAGAAGTTTCGACGAAAACGGTTTCTGTGCAAATACAACAGTCGGTGAAGGCCCTTTGACGTTGAACGTCGCTTGAAAGAAGTCTGTCCCTAAGTGTTTTGGAAATATAGACTGCCTTATCGTACCCGCCTAAAGGAAAGGCAAGTTTACATAACATATCTACATATTTCGCGCGTTCTCGTAAATTAAGCAAAGTGAGACCTTGTAGTTACGTCAGTAAAGCTATTTGAGTGGACGGAGGTGCATACATTTATCTGATGTCATCTTTCTACACACACCGCTGTAGAGTTCCAATGGGTCGCATAAAAGTGTCCGTTGTGAACCCTTCTCGAAATAATTTCCGACTTTGCACATAGTGAGAAAACCCTGTAAAAGGCGTCAGTGAAATTGTTTGAATGTACAAAGAAGTGGGTTGCGCTGCAGTTCCATTCTTAAAAGTCGTTCACCACTGAGTGACTCGACCGCATCGCCCAGCCGACGTAGTAGTCGATGTCCCAAATTCCTGGTAAGTAAAGGCACTAAGCATTTCAAGGACCAGTATCCAGTGAGTAAGCGAGCAGGAGATTGTGCGCACGGTGCAAGAAAATTACGAGAATAATTGAACAATTGGCAAAGCCACGAAGGCGCTTTTGTTCGCTTATTTTTCTTTTCGGTTATCGCGCCGAACAGCGCCGAACGAAGATTGGGCTCTATTGCTCCAGACAGCCGTTTAGGGAAGCAAACTCGCTGGCGTAACATTGCGTGACGGTACAGTGGCCTAAGCTCGGTCCCGCCTTACTGCTCCGTACGATTAACATTTCATGGATTGAGACGTATCAAATTATTCGTGCTCCAGGTCACGGTCTCCAGCTGCTTCCGACAACGACGCCGCCGCAGAAGAAGAAAAAGAGCGAGAAATAGAGTCTGCTTCGAGGTGAAGTTCATGTGCAACAGCGTGACGCAGCCCTTATCGAAACGGGCCCCTGGAGGTACCACCCACCACGGCCAATCCCACGGCGGCGTACCGGTGGATCCCAAAAGGCCCGCGGCGAAACAAAACAACGTTGCTCGCCTTGGCTACGAAGTGGGGTGGGGTACAAAGTGAGGGGGGGGGGGGGGGGGGGAGGAAGGCGACCTTTCCTAAGCGCTGCCTTGAGGAAGTGTGTGGCTGCTGGCGGAACGGAGGAAATTGGCCCAAATATGCGCATAGCCCAGGCGAAGGGAAAGAGTCCAGGAAACTGGGGGCGGAACAATGCGGACACGTGTGTAACAGCAGCGGCAGCAGCAGCTGATGATGAGAGAGGGTGGTCTCACGGCGACAGACAGCGTCATATGTGTCTGTCAAGAGAGAAGGGTCGCGGTGTGTTCGAATAGCAAGCGAAACTCTAGAGTAAATTTGAGTCTAAAACGACCACAATGCATGAGCCTTGAAACCAATACTCTTTGCAGCCATGACAAGTACGAGTTAATCATCTATCCTCCATTAAGCTTTCCTCGTTTTCGGCTTGTACTGCTCTGTTAGCCTATACTTTCTTACTCCAACCTACATTGTGCAGAAATGCAGTACTGCTAGTGAGACCTTCGCATGCAGCTCATGGCGATTCAGCAGTGATATTGCAAACGGGATCAAACAGATTCGAACGAGCATGCAAACGGTGTATTGCAAGCTATTTACATTTAGACATACACAACCTGTTTCTATTTTAGAGGCAGAAGTTAACTACATGAGGAATCGCAATGACGAGGTAGCTAATTGAAAAGATCTCCTAATTAACTTATAAATTTTCACTTCGAGAAGCATGTTGAAATCGCGAAATTGAAGTAGACCAGTAGCGAACTCATGTATGCTTAGCACAAGTCCTAAGTCTAGCACTACCTCGGAGATGTCCCCAGAATCTGCTGAGGAATGCAGTGATGTTGCAGTTATTATCGTCCCGAATTACTAGAGGGTGCCTTTTGGGAAACGGCCTGTATTCACAAAAAAGTTCTCACGCTGGAACATTTCGTAAGAGCAGATTCGAGTCAATTATGATTTTGTACGTATGATTATAGTGAAGGTGGACGGCCAATGGCAAACGACACTTACGAACGAGCATTGTGAGTTTGGCCCCTGTTTACTGGAAATGCCACTGTATTTCGTAGCACATTCTAAGGACGGATAATTAAAGTAAATTCTGGGGTTTTACGTGCCAAAACCACCTAAGGACGGATATCTCGAAATGGGTTAGGATTTCTACTAAGCCGAACTACTGTTCGGCTTCAATGTTATTGAAGCCAAGCAGTACTGACAATTATTGAATGGTGTAACCACTCTCCTCCGTAATGCCTTTGGCCTGGAGGGCATTACTAAAATAAATAAATAAATAATAAATAAATAAATAAATAAATAAATAAATAAATAAATAAATAAATAAATGAATAAATAATTTTGCGATTTCAAAATGAATACTAAAATTAATTATTAAAGAGTTTATTAGTGAATCTTTTACTTGACTAGTCGGATTTTGTGATTTGCCGTGAAAGGAATGTCTCTCCACCCCCCACCCCTTTCTTTAAATAAGTCACTTTAAAAGACCGAATTGCACTGTATACTCCATGCGAAAAAGAAAAGAAAAAAAAAGAAAAAAAATAGAGCACGATTAGAAATGTGATCGTTGATCAAGACCTAGTGTTGAAGTCCCTCGAAGCAGTCCTGTCAGAATCCTTCGTTGCTGTCCTGTCGTAACGCTTAGTGACAATATTTTATTTAAAAGTAGCGTACGTTTTCTCGAAAAGAGCTGATGTGATATGGCACAGTTTTGGATTATTAGGACAACGCGTACAAAAAAAACAAAAAAAAGTGTGAGAAGAGTGAATTAAGGCGACAAGCGTTTAAGGTCTATCGACGAGTATGCGCGCGTGTTGTGATTAGTAGTTAGGTGGGGCTACGAAAATTCCAGAGCACGTAAAAGCGACGTCATGCCCGTTCCTGCGGCACGGAGAAACTACCACTACAGCTGGCTTTAAAAATTGCTGAGTCGTTACAGTAAATGACTCTTGCGTGACGGTTAACATGAAATTATGGTTTAGTTTATACGGTTGACTCGTCTCATCGCACCTGCCTTTCCACTGCCGAGCATAGCGTTCCAATAGTTGCAACGCCGAGTTCTCGTCCTGGGAGAGTCACAGGCAAAAGGTCGCGCCTTATTCACTCGCCACACTTTGTTAGACCTGCGTGACGTGCTCCTATATAGTACTACTATTATAGTATTATGACACTTGAACGTCACAAGCGACTGCACCTGAATTGTTGTTCGTTGTGCTACAAGTGATCGTGTGCTGTCTGCGGTGACAGTGATCGTGTGTCTGTGCTCCCTCTCTCTCTACTTTCTTAGCTTTCTACCTACCCCTACCTCGTTCCCCAGTGAGGGCTAGCAAACCTGATTTTCCGCTCAGACTAACCTACCCGCCTTTCCCTTTTCTTCTGTCTCTCTTTCAACGCAAATTCCGTGGCGCAGTGATTAGAAACTCTAGCTTGGTAATGAGAGTGAGGACAAGTATGTTATTACGGCGAGTAGGTATGTCAATTGACCGAAAAAAAAACCGAAGCATTTGTATGAGATTATAGAACTCTTTATATCATCGCGAAGTTGCAGTTAACTTGTTCCAGTTAGTATCGGCAAGGTTGGAGTCATCGCAAAGTTCGTAGTCAGCGTGAGGAAACCGGCAGAACTAACAATTTAGAACAGAGGGCAGCTCGTCGAGGAAAGAGCGCTCAGAATCAGGGGCTTTTCGTTCAAAGTGCTGCTGGCCATTCCCCGGCCGCCTTTGCTATCATACTTCCGACATAACGAATGGCTGTCGTCTGCTCTGATGAACAGTTCTAGCTTAAGCACGTTTTTGTGAAAATGGGCCAAGCTGCGCGGTAAAAAATTATGGTGGCCTAACAGGATTTTCCGCTCAGACTGACGTGACGAAGCTGCATTGAGGGCTATATAAGGGACGCTGTAGTGGAGGACTGAGTTCACTTTTGCCACGTAGGGTTCTTAAGCGTACACCCAGAGCCAGTGGCGCACCGACGGTGAGGGGGGGGGGGGTTGTAACTCCCCCCCACCCCCCACGCGTCCAGCCCCACCAGTCCAACGTGTACCTTCAGTGCTCTGTTCACATTGTCAGTACAATTCAGGAGGTAGCTTATGGTCGAATTTTCCTGATTAACAAAAACACTTTATCACTGTCTTGTATTTATTCATTCACATTTATATTACTTTGAGTAAAACGCTGAAGCACTAAACATCGTCATCATCCTTGGTGTCATTATATTATTATAATTATTATGCATTTTATTTGCTGTTGGATTACTTTGGCTAAAACAAGGAAATTGCATAGTATGCAAAGTGCTTGCTTCCCACCCCCACAAAAATGCGTAGCGTAGGTCAAGACTCAAGCGTAGGTCAGCATTAGTTTTTATGTCACCATCCCGAACACGCAACAGAGAATTACGCATGCGCATTGATACATAACCACGCAGTGGCTGGTAAAGAAACCTATGCCATATGTCTCAGGGGGCACGAGAGTGCCTCACTGAATGGGTCCCTAAAGCGATAGCAAAAGGGTGTTTCGTAAATAACCAACCAGCGTTGGAGAGCACGTATTAGTAACCATTGTCGTTGCTGTGGTGCTTTCCAAATGGCATCCGAACAAAGTTTGGTTATGTAGCCCATGGCCAAAAAAATGCGTGCTGAAAGTGGCATATGCTTTGGCCAGGCGATGAAATTGACGACAGCTGGAAATGGCGGCCTCAACATCTCCTCGACATCGGTGACGCTGGTGTCACGGGAAGCAGGCAGGCTCACTCGTTGGATTCAAGTCCTCGGAACGGGCAGGCACCGCCGAAGGAGAATTCAGTCGCCTTGATCTACACCGAATAAGCCTGCGTTAGAAAGGACGCATTCATGACCACGGTCGTTGGGGCAGCGTGCAATAATAATGTCCAGTCTCGGTGCAAGGGCACAGGCACGATTGCACCTAAGCAGCACAATCAACAGTTCCAAGATTACAGAACGCTTCCACATTCTGACTTCGACCTAGTCTGAGAAGGCCGACACTCCCATCTTCTGTGACATGCGAACTAAGCGACTATTTATTAGTCGCGAACTGTATACAGGGTGTCTCACTTAACTTGGGCCAAACTTTAAAAATAGGCAAATGGCTATAGATATACGTAGCTGGACAGAACCAAGGTAATGTTGTTTGCCGTCGCTTTCAGATACTCAGATTACTTTTTTTGCATTCCGCCTAATCAGATCCTTAGTCTTAATTAATTATTCAACTTATCAATTATTATAATTAGATTAAAAGTGTGAATGAGAAAATTGTACAGCAACATGAAAAACTCCCTATACAGCTTTCTGTTTGCTCAATACGTGCTACATAAAAGTGTTTTTCCGAGCGTGCAAGAAGCCCGCGAATACACGCACAATTTCCGCGCGACTGGCCGCTCGAAGCATTTTGCGTGTGGAAACTTGGCGAATTAAATCGGTGTCATCCTGAGAATTCCTTCCAAGTGGATCCGCCTTGCGAACTCACCGGCTAGAATTTGTAAATTACAATATGTGCCATAAGGTAATTAGTTAGAAATTTAATTATCGATTTTTTGTTAATTAGTCAATTATGCATTTCAATTTTTTGTGCAAGTAATGTCCGCATCTTCGAGTAGGCGCGCTCATGGACTAGAACTAGATTTGTGCTATCTGTCACAGGCAATTCCTAATAATGTCTGAAAGTGTTCGCTGAAACACCCGGTATACTCTCCTATGTAGTATTCATCCTCTCCCCTATCGTCACTTCCCTTCTTTTACTCCTATTCCCTCATTACCATTTGTTGGCCGCCATTTAGATGTGAGCCGTAATGCTATAGACAGTCAGAACGCGGCTAGCCTGTCTTACTTTTTTCCCCATCATTAGTACAATAAAACACTCACTTACTACTACTACTACTACTACTACTACTACTACTACTACTACTACTACTACTACTACTACTACTGCTACTACTACTACTACTACTACTACTACTACTACTACTACTACTACTACTACTAGTACTGCTACTACTGCTATTGATGACTACACACGTTTTAGAAAAGAGAACTATAACAGCGTGAGAACACAGGACAGAGTACAAGAGAACGCACACACAACGGGACGTACGTGTGTGTTCCCTTTACTGTGTCCTGTGTTCTCGCGCTGTTATAGCGCCGTTTTGAAAAAAATACCGCACCATTCTGCCGAAGTCGCCACTCCACTAAACTTATGGGAAACAGATGGCCGCGCTATACGTATGCGCACACTCCGCTGAGATGCAGGGCCGTCAGCGTTACCGCGTGACGTCGTTTTATGGCAAGTGTTGGCACGTTCCGCAAAGCGCCCCTTTCAGAAACGCTGCTACGTCTTAGGTCTTTGTCAAGGGTGCCTACCTGACTCTAGCGCTCAAATATGTGAATGTAAGAGCGTTTGAAAGGCTATCGGATTATTTTTGCACGCAGCCGTGCGTGCTATAATAGGACGGAAATCCTTGCGACTCAAGCCTGAACACCCACGTCACTGAGCGACTGGTCTGAAACTGCCAACTCGGTGACTTGACAATTTCTCGATGCCGTCTCACACACAAAAAGCACATGCACAGAGTGAACTGGCAGCACCCGGTGTAGATGAATCAGCATTCGCTCCCAGTAATGTGGGCTCGCGACTGCTGAATGATTACTTAATGGACCTGCAAAGTTAATGGTATAATAGCTAACGTACAGCAGCCATTCTGACGTCTTATCGCTGTAAGGAAACGAGTCATTAACTCCTTTACCCCTTGAGAATTCTCCCTTAGCTTATTCCACAGGGCACCATGCGGTCAATAGGAAGGTTCCCCTCTAACAGTAACAATGACCTTCAGCAATATGACACCGCAGTACCACGTGAAATAAATAAATAAATAGGAATGGGCAAATATTCGAAATTTCGATTACGAATTGAATAGTCTTTGTTATTCGATTTGTATTCGATTCGAGAATTCAATATCCGAAGTTATCGAATATTCGTTCCGTTCGAATACTATAACGGAGAGCAACATCTGTTGCAGTCTATAGCGAGAGATATTGATGCAAGTTCTTCTGACTGGCTCTGCTGCAGGAATTGTTGCGCAGACGAACCAGTTCCTGAGCGAACGCATGGTGATTACTTGAGCAAAATCATTTCCAGTGATTAAATGAGCATGTCTCGCCTTTGGGAACGTGCGAGTTTTCTGTTCTATTTGGGCAAGGTAATTTAAAATTTGGCCAATCCCACCGTGCTTGGATGGAATTGAAAAGAGGGTGTTGTGCTGTACTATATTGCACTTAGCGACTTCAACGAGCACTACACACTCTAATAAGCGCATCTAGCTGGCGAGGTTCTGTTGCTTTTCTTCATTGTGGTCATTGTCATGGTGCACCAGATACGGTAACCTTTCCTCTGTTCCTCATACACAAGTTGCCCAACCTGAAATGCGGTTGTTAACGGCATAAGATGTATCGCATAACGTAACTAAGTCTTCTGTTGCCAAACAGACTCCGATGACCCTTTACGCTTCACTTTGTTTAGAAATTAAAAATATTCAGAATTCAATTCCATATTCGATTAGAGGTCGCTTTTCTCGAACATTCGTATTCGATTCGAAAATTTCGCTATGTGAATGTCCCTATAAATAAATAAACCCCGCGGAGTTATCAGTGTGCATCAACATCCCCGGAAGCGGAAAGGCGTAAAATTCGTACACGGGGCTCAAGTCCGGCGCCTCCAGTAGGTTTGTAGTATATAGCTCGTGAAGTGCGCTCAGAGAACACGCTGTGCCCAGCGCGCCTGCTTGCCAAGAAGAGCGCGTCGTCTTTTTTTGTCTTCACGACGGCGGAAACAATAGCGACTTCTGGGGGAGAGGGCGCCGCGGTAGGACGCTGCAGACCGGCGCGCGGTTTTACGAGAGATGCAGATCAGGAACGCGCCCCGCTTATTTTGCGTGGGAACCGGAGCCGGGCTTTATTTCTCTCTTGCTGCATTCTCCCTGCCAGCGATGCAAGACGGCTGGCCTTCGGAGGCAACCAACCGGCGCAGGCGGCACTCGACGTCGCGGAGGAGATGCTGCTGCTCGCGAACATCACGCCCGCATGTTATATGGAGGGAGGAAAATATGCCTTTTCCGGAGGTGGGGGGGGGGGGGGGGGGGGGGGGAGACATAGAAAGCAGTTCACGCTGTCAACGCCGCTTATCGGGCACTAAGTTTTTGTGACTACTCGCCGCAGTGTGCCAAAGGAGCAGGTAGGAATTAAGTACACTCGTTGGAGCCACGGCACCACCAACGATGTGTGACTTGCAGTGTATATATGCGTGGAGACATAACCGCAAGTGCTAAGAAGAATAAAATCATGCCCAAAAATAATAATAAGCCGAGTTGTTTGGAGGTGGTAGGAGACGAGTGACAAATGTAAGTGGAGTTCGGCTATTCTACAACCTCACTGCGGAACAATGTTAACTGAGTATGATGGTACCGACATTATTACCAAAGTATGCTAATACGCAAGTTATGTTACAAGTGCGTAGGTTGCTCCAATAACCTGTCGGGAGCCCTCAGCTTCCCACGAGAGCGTCTGATACTGTTAACCAAGACAGATTATAGTTTCTCACGCGCGCCAACAACCGTAAAAAAAAAAAAAAAAAAAAAAAAAAAGTGTACCTTCATGCAGACCAACGCGAGGTCATCAACGCCCTCATACCCCCACGACCAGCTTCGGCAAATCACCCTAACGGCGCACTATCGCCGATCCTTTTGTACCGTATACGAGATCATTTCGATCCGAGACAAGAGACATCGGTGCTAACATTCCGCTCAGCGGCGCAGCAGAGAGCCCATTGGAAACAATCGGACCGTCGCAGCAAAGGCAATTCCGGCGGCGGAACACCGCGGAACCGGGCGTCTCGTCTTCGGCGGGTCTCTTCTGCGTCGTGATCATATCTGGGTTATCGTTCCTCTCGCGGACATCGATTGTTTCGGCACAGACTGCGTAACGGCCGCCTCTCGACAGCACATGAGGCCCGGATGACACGCCGCACAGGAGGGGGGTTCCCCCAAGTTCCGGCGGAACGGGCGGCCGAATCGGCCCAGTGCGGCGGCTAGCACCCCCCTCCTCGCATCCGTCCGCCTCTCTCTCTCTCCCGCGGCTCCCCTTTCCGCGCGCACGGGAGCGCGTATGCCCTTTGCGTAATCCGTGGCTCTAGTTCATCGCTCGCCGAGAAATCAACATTTCTCGGGCCGTGTCCTCGGCGGGAGGTCGATCGCTGCAGCTTCCGGGTTCACGGAGCCGATCCTCGCTGGCGGGGCGCTGCCGCGGACACCGCCGACTGCTGTTGCCGCCGCCACCCAGAGGTCGCTCCGGGCACTTCTCTATTGGCGCGGGTGTTGCGCGATGAACAGATGTTTGCGAATATATGTATATATAGTGCGAATCTCAAATCACCAGTATGCTGTTGCTTGGCCTTCGCGGCAGCGCCAAAGTTCCACAAGGTCCACGTGGCCCAACGACCGCTCCAGTCATTGGGGAAAGGGCACAGAAGCTTCTGGCGCACACCGTATGGGACTTGATTCAGAGATGCAATAGACATATCTACTAACAGGCTACTACTATTCAACACGTCACATGGACAAGGCTAAATATAAGCTCATTCAGGTACTTACACTGAGTCGTCTTTTCTATAAATAATGTTACAATAGCATGCATGCGCTTTCGGAGCGGCTTAGTATGTAACCCTATTGTTACACGATTAATAACATAAAAACGAAAGGTAGAAGTGTTAGTTAATATGCCCCCCACCACACACACACACACCACACACACACACACACACACACACACACACACACACACACACACACACACACACACACACACACACACACACACACACACACACACGCGCGCGAGCAGCACACAGCACACAGCACGCACACCACACCACCACACACACACACACACACACACACACACACACACGCGCGCGCGCGCATGCACACACGCACACGCACGCACGCACACACACGCACACACACACGCGCGCGCACGCACGCACGCACACGCATTATCTCCATCATTGTGACTGCTAGTGTATCCCTCGATGAGGAGGGGGGTAAAAACCAACGTCTTTCTGGCGTGTGATGTCTCTGATAAGGAATAAAAAAGGCACATGTATGCTAATGATAATGTTGTGCGAACAGGTTATATTATGATGTGCCTGCTATTGATGGATGCACATACATGCACTCCATACCTAAAAATCATCCAGGGCAACAATCCTGTTGTATCTATAGAGGTAACGATTTCAAGTACATTTCCTCACCGACGATGCTTATGCCTCGGAACACATCTCGTCTCTGTAGCTCAGTGGCTATGATGTTGAGCAGCTGAGCACGAGATCGCGGGTTCCATCTCGGCCGCGGTGGTCGCGCGGAATGCAAAAAAGAAACACTTGTGCCGTGCATGAGGGGCGCCTTGAAGAGCCCCGGATGGTCAAAATTATTCCGGAGTCCCCCGCTACGGCGTGCCTCATGATCATGTCGTAATTATGGAACGTAAAATTCAAGAATTTAATAAATGTATGAATACCTCGGAACTCAGATCGCGAAGCTTGCACTTTTTCTAGATTCCTAAATATTTTCACAAACGAATGTTATGCTGTTGACGCAATATACTTCTCTCTTGTAACTATAGGATAAAAAAATCTTAGAATTGGTCAAGTGGTCTTCTATAATCCATAGCCATTTCATGCAACCCACGTAGCTGTTGTTAAAGGCCAGAAATGGTGCTAAACGAAGACTATTCTCTCATTAGAGCGAACCCAAATGCCCACTATGCAGGTCTTCAAGTTTTGCAGCCAGCGTCTAAATTTCAGCAAGAGTGCTGCATGGGTTCGTCGAGGCAGGAACGTGTTCTTGCTGCGTGTATTGAGTCTTTGCAAGGTGGAAGAGAACGTTGGGCTGATATCGTGCGTGGACGCCCAGGAAAGCGGCTGGGATAACTGGTCAGGGCACGTTCGTTCTAAGCCAGTTCGTGCTAGAGATACTCGTTTGGTGCACAAGGCCAGGAGGTCACAATCGGCAGTGCGGAGTAGTACTATTAAACACAAGCCACGGCCTCTATCAGAAAACGATAAATTGGTGCAGCTCGTCGACCGTCGTCTGCACCGCCCTCGTCTTGAAGCCAAAGGAGGCACTTCACGTTCTACGCAAGGTTGGTACACTGGGAAGAACAAAACACGATAAGTGGAGGATACGAGTGACATCCCGCGGCAGCATACCTATCTTGTTCTTTTTTTATCATTATTACTAATATACTAATGTGTTACCAGATTGTTTCAATATTTTCTATAGCGTCGAAGTGTGACAAAAACAACCACTATTTTTTCGGCTTCTATCTGTAAAACCGAGAGGTTGCGAAGAAGGTGGCTCCTTTTTTTTAATGGTTGTGTTGCGGGGGATTTCTACTGCCAGCTAAATAAAGAACAAACATTAATGTTCCACTGTTGAATTTTTTTTAGAAAGATCATATAACGTATTTTACGGCAGCATGCATTTCGATACGTTTACATTAAGAATATTGATGCGTTTTATAGAAGAAAAAAAAAAGCGCGTCGGCCAGAGTTTTGCGAGGCAGTACCTTCATAACGGTGGTGCATTTTTTTTTTTAAGCGGCATTTCTTTCATACTCGAATGACTTAGCCATAGTCACAAAATCCGGCGTACGTGTAGAAAATAAAATGGCTCACGCCAAAGAACACCCGTCCAGGTGGGTAGGTCACCGTTTGTCTCATTTCAGAAATTTCGACTTTAGGAACCTTAGCTTGCATATCATCAATATCACTCTGCGGCACGTTGTGGCGCCATAATTTCTCAGTAGGTGCCCGGGCGAGGCATTTAGATTAGGCGGATCCCAAATTCGAAATTCTTTTTTTTTTCATTGAGGCTGAGTTATTTTGAGTTAACGTAAAATAAATCAAGCTGTTCAACATTATGGGCAAATCTATTGGTGTGTTCTGTTTGAACAAGTGAAGAAACGTCTTGCACTTGCCATCTAGTCTACACCCGTATCGTGCTACATTGCAAGGACATTATACTTTCCTTTTTAAGCGAAGCCTACACGTTTCGGCGGTGGTAGTGGTGTCCCGCTGAAAAGTGGGCCCATGCTGGTGGTAGTGCAGAATGGGTCCAAGCTCAATGGCACATACCCGTGTGGGCTCGGGGACCTGTAAAGCGCCCTTGAACTACCCTTGTCACACGTGGGACCCAAAAAAACAATATCACCTGCAGTTCCCCTGTCGAGAAAATGGGGGTAAGCGAAGCTTGTCCGATTCTAGCGTGAGGGCGTCCGAAGCTCAGGCGAAACGTCAGCGAAGAGCCGCAGACCCCGAGTTGCAGGAGCGCGATGTTGAGGCCAAACGTCAGCGAAGAGACGCCGACCCGGGGCTTAGCGCAAACGAAGCGGAACGCCTTCGACAGTGTTGTCTTGCCAACAGTATCGCTTACCCCCATTTTTTCGACAGGGAAAGGGCTCTGAATTTTTAGTAGGGCATGGCAGCACTGAAAGTTGTTCCGTTATGCTTCGAGACTTCATTGTTAACTCTTTGGCGGCACCAAGCTGTTGAAGCTGTTCCAGCCGGGCGTTCGTTCAGTCGCTTTCGTTTGATGCTCAACTTAGGTTGCGGGTCCACTGTATAACTCAGAATCCCAGCCTATATATGCCGGGAAAGTATTCGTAAAATATTCGGGGCCTTATCGCGTGTATATGGGACACTGCTCGTTCGTTCCGAACAGCGAATCGCATCCCTCAGTTTTGATTATTTGCTCGAACGAGCGAAATATCCTCACATACCAGTTGCAGGGTGCCTGATAAGATTCATCGTGGGCTTCCGTGGCAGCTGCTGTGACTACGCACTGAGTGCAGGCGAGAGCACGCGCTCACTTATTTCCCCCCGTACATACTCGTGCACGTGATCGCCCACTATAGGGCACGCAATCGCGCACGTTGAGCTGACCGCGCATGCTACGTAGGTCGCCTGCCCGCGTTATTATACCACGGGGGCGGTCGAGGCCGACCAACTTTTTCTTTATTCGACTGCTTCATTTGCATCGTGCGCCAGCGGTGCGGAGGCTGTCGTTTCGGAGTCGGTGGCTGTATACACAGTGCGCTCGCGCGTCCTCTTAACCTTTGTGAGCCCCGAACCGGCAAGGCCGCGTTCGAGCCGGTACAAGTTAGGAGAGTAAAAGGCGATCACTATAGTGCCTGGTAATACATTGCAATATCTCAACCGTCGCGCAAGCGTGAAGGCAACGGTTATAAAGGAAATTGGGTAAGTGCTACGAGTATACAGGGTGTTTTTTTTTTTAACAACACAGATTGTTTATAAAAAAGTTATGACCATGAGACGCCTGTCATCTTCGCATACGAGCTCTACGGCGAGGCGAAAATACTTTGACGCTGCTTACTTTACTCTGAAAAGACTAATTAACAAAAATATGTTAATAAACTTTATAATTATTAACGTGAGGGCAGTTATTTATATGAAGAACTTGTGGCGTGTAATTGTATGTAAACTTGTAGGGTGTCATCGCATGTAATTTGAGATATTCATCATCGGAATTGAATGCCAACTCCAGGCATTATCGAGCCTGAACGCGTCCCGACGTTGCGCGTCAGACGGCAACGCCCAGCAAAGAAGGGGGGGTGGGGGGTGAAGTTTTAATGATATGCCGCAGAAAATCCAACGCCGTCACCAGGCAATGCCATATCAGTTGCTGCCGCGACTGGCCAAGACGTTCGGTTTCCAACTTCCTCGCTCTTGTCACGGGGCGTTTCGGTCTGATATGATAGCAGGGCCGCGATTTTGTAGCAAGGCATTATGACTTATTCTACTCTAGTCTTATCATCCACCGATTACGGCCGGCGGATCCCGTCGATAACACGAGCGCACCGTCGCTCCGACCACTGACAAAGCGCGATAAGCTCGAAAAGGCATTACTACTTTAAAGGCATCGCTACAAAATACCGGCCCAGGGACGGTATTTTGTAGTGATGCCTTTCCTATGCTAATGCCTTTTCGCGCTTATCGCGCTTGCTCAGTGGTCAGAGAGACGGTCCGCTCACGTTATCAACGGGATCAGCCGGCCGTGAGCGGTGGATGATAAGACTAGTATAGAATAAGGCATAACGCAACGCTACAAAATACCGGCCCAGGGCTGCCTTTTCTGCGCTCCCGCGGCGCTCGGTTTCGATATTGCCTGGATTTACAGTTGAAATTCCATGATAAATATCTCGAATTAGGTGCGATTCTCCATATCTTTAAAAAATGAGGGTGCATGAATATGTGATTGCCTTCGAATTCACAGTTTAAACAACAGGCCCAAAGACACTAATAAAAAAGTTAATAAATTTTTGTTAAATATTCTTTTCAGAGTAGCTTAAGCAGGGGCAAGGTATTTCAGCCTCGACGAAGAGTTTTTATGCGAAGACAACAGGTGTCTCATGGTAATAGATTTTTTATCACAAATCTGTATTGTTTAAAAAAATAAAAAAAACTATGTATGGGGACCAATAAGCCTCTGGAATAAATCGGTTCGGGCGAACCAAATAATAAATTGCGATCATAGTGAAGGAGTAAAATCTGAAGCATTTAACAGACCAAGAAATCCTCCCCGAACGTTTGTTTGTTGCGCCACCACTGACAGCCAACATTAAACGAAAAAGCATTCCTAAACATTCACATTTTGTTCTCCTGCATTGGTCTCCCCCTCACTTTTTTTTTCCGCTTGATGAAATAAACATCGAGGCGCATATATCAAATCTACCTATACCATTTCTACAATCAAGCACGTTTAGGATCTTTCTTTGGGATTCGTAAGTGTAGAGTGATGACAACAAAAGAAAGCAGGAAGCAGTCTTGCTTAACGGAGCCTGCTTCTCTCTTTTCTCCGTTTCTTCTGTTTCTTGCAGTGCATCAGCCAGTGGCTTGCCAGAACGGCTAGAGACAAAATAGAACGAAAAATAAACCCTATAGTTTCTGCTCCCTTGGCGCGAAAGGAAGCAATCTCTCTCTTGGCGGCCGCATGATTTCAAACTTCACTCTCGAGTGATTTCGAAGTAGCACCAAATTATAGACTCGCGTCAGGCGGAAACGCGGGTACGTTGTATCTAAAATAAACGAGGGACATGTGTGTGTGTGTGTGTGTGTGTGTGTGTGTGTGTGTGTGTGTGTGTGTGTGTGTGTGTGTGTGTGTGTGTGTGTGTGTGTGTGTGTGTGTGTGTGTGTGTGTGTGTGTGTGTGTGTGTGTGTGTGTGTGTGGTGCGTGCGTGCGTGCGTGCGTGCGTGCGTGTGTGCGTGTGTGCGTGTGTGTGTGCGTGCGTGCGTGCGTGCGTGCGTGCGTGTGCGTGCGTGTGTGCGTGTGTGTGCTTCTGCCAGCAGCATGTACACCTCCATATCCTCTTCCGCGCACTGAGCATTCCTTCCTTTTCGGCTACTCCCCGCCCTTCCCGTTACAACGCCTGCACCGGCGCACAGATCCGCGCGCGGTAAGCAATCAGGAGGGAGAATGAGAGGGAGGAGGAGGAGGTCAAGACGAGGACAGACGTTGAAGCGATGGAATTCCAAAGCGGAGACCGAGGCACGCCGATTGGTTGTGAGCCGGGAACCGCCCGAGGAACGACACGACCCTGGCAGCAGTCGCGTACGGGACCCCCCTCGCCAGATTAGCTAGCCCCAGACGGGGGCCAAAGAAGCAGAAATAAGGCACGACGACTGGTGGTTGGTATACAACGACGAAAGCGCCGTGCTATTCGGAAGGGACGAGCGTCCTGCGCACTAAGATAAGAAAACGTACGCGGAGAGAGGAATATATATATATATATATATATATATATAGGAAAGTCAGAAGCACAACTTCGCGGTTATCTTAGGTTTAATATTTTCCCAACAGTTTCGGTCGGTGGACCGACCTTTTTCAAGGGTCCACCGACCGAAACTGTTGGGAAAATATTAAACCTAAGATAACCGCGAAGTTGTGCTTCTGACTTTCCTAAATACGCTTGGCCCATTGAAAAATCCAGTTACTACTATATATATATATATATATATATATATATATATATATATATATATATATGCCATAAAAATAATGCTCGAGGGGCGTTGCGTGTGTCTTGGCGCTCGCACGAACACACGCACACGTATAAGCGGGACGCTGGGCTGACCGCGAATGCGCCTCGCGTTCTGCCCCCTGGCAGCGACTGCCAGTCCTGCGGGAAGATATAGATAAAACGAGCAAATCAAACGGGGTAGCAAGCTCAGAGGGTAATTCTGCTCGAGTAGCGAGCCTGCACGCACGCACGGAAGTTGGCATTGGATGTGAAGTATATATGTGACAGAGAAAAGCGAGTTTTCTCACATGACACCCAACTGTCGGGATGCATCTGCGTAAACATAACCATACTTTGCCATGGTTTTCGTCTGAAAAGTGGCGGAAATACGAAGGGATAACGTTCGCAGCAGCCAAATCTAACAAGCAACAGAACAAGACGGGCATGTGTGCTTGCAATTGCTTTCGATATGCCGATCATCTGAGCGCATGAATTGCGGCACGCGACGCTGTAGTTCCCTATAGCACGCCGAAAACGAGAGTGCCAGATACCCCTCTTTGAAACACGAATCATGTGGCGCCTTGGATACCTGTGTGCGCGCGAACAAGAGCGCCGCGTATCACAATTTCCCAGCTCCGGTCATCGGCCACTTGTGCTAATCTTTTTCCGCTGCAGCTGTACGTGAAGAAATGTGAGCTCTCACAATGTAACTGTACCACAAGAGACCTGCGCTAGGACTTGTCAACTTATACATAAGCGAAATTGTTCAAATTAGGAGAATACAGTTCGTATAGCACACACAATATCTTAACTTTATATGTACAGGGAAAATTGCAACACGAAGCCCCACCTCGAAGCCCCTGTGCGCCTGCGCCGCCTAGCTTCTATGCGCGGCCGCGATGTGTGCGCTGGCGCTCCGCGGACCACGGCCACGCTGCGCCGTATTCGTACTCAGAGTGGACGCCCTGTACATTGTATGTACATTGTTACTGCAGCGTACGACATCAGGCTCAACGAGAGACTGACCCCGATATTAAGTGCGACATTGTAGACTTGTAACCAAGACACCTGAAGCACGAAGTCCAGTATCCTGATCATTAATCGTAAAATGGTAATATTGTAATTCGGACACCTACATCCAATAATATAGAAAGCTGCGTTGTAAAAGTGGTGCCGATGTCTAGCATGAGAGAGCATCTGTAGTTTAACGTTAACTGTCGCGTATGTTTAATTCACCCAGTTCGACAGTTTGTCCCCGGCCATCATGCATTTACTCTCTTGACTAATAAGCAGTGAGGCTTAGGTAATCCTCAGCAGAAAAATCTCCGAACTGAGTTCGGACACCAGCGATCATAAGAAACCGACGACCTAATTGAATGACGCACGCTCTTTAACCAGCTGTCAGTGCCATTTAATTAAACACCTCATGAATCTATACCATACGACGCAAGCCATTTTCCCTGCTCAGCCGTTTTGTTTCATTACTTCTTCCTAACAAGCATTTACTATGCTCGTCTTCAGAAAACAGGTCCTGTCGCGAAAAAACGAGGCTCCGTCAGCGCCGGTTGCCGGAAGATGTCAACGCGCACACAAGGCTCTGGCGCACCTCTTCCGCGAGGGCTTCGCCTCTTCTCAACAAGCCGGGGCGTAGGCTGGCTATTAGCCGCTCGAGAAGGCGGCCACCATAGTGAACAAGAGCCTCTTTCTTCGGGTAACCAAGCTTCCTGAAAAAAGCTAAACTTGCGAAGCCACCGTGTAACGGGTTCATTCACTCAACAAGCAAGGCGCGAGCAACAATCGGCAAACCAACGTTTGCCGATTCTTGCTCGCACCTTGCTTGTTATTGGGACGTTAAATGCTGGAATGGAGTTGCATCCCACGCCACTTTACTCTGATCCACGTACACTCAAGTAAAGCGCTCAAACGAATCTCCTAACTGAAATGGCTACTCTTTTGTCCGCGGCTTCACGAAATGGCTTTACAATGCTTGTTCTTTCCAGGTTTCATATTAAAAGAAGCTTGTGGCAGAAGTTGCCAGAACCCTATAATAGAGTTTCTGTCCTGGAACGTTTGGTCGAAACGGCGCGTGCCCGAGCCCAAATGCTGGGAGGGTGCGAGGTTAAAAACAAAACGTAGTTGCACTTTTTGCTTCCCGCAATGCCAAGCCGCAGCGAAAGCCTAGACCCAATAATGGCGATACTACGCCTTTCACGCTAAACGAAATCAAGATTGTACGTTTATAAGAACGGGTGTACACCGCAGGCGCGTGCTTGTGAACCAGTACTCTCCTGGGCGCATCACGAGCCTGCACCAGAACCATGGAAAACGCAGGGTGGTGCCTCCGCACTCACAAAGTAAAAAGACGCTTAAGAGCACCAGTTGTCGACCTATAGATTGCCAGGTTGAACCCGCCTTTAGCTGCAACCACCCCGATCACCAATGCACTGAACACAAGGAAAGCATAAGAGAATGGGTAGGGAATAGTAGTATGGACATCTTTATTGAGGGGATGCCTTTAAGAATGACATCGATTTAGTGTCGTTGTTTATACTATTGGAGCATATGAAGACGTAACGGTATCTTTCGCCATCGATTAACGCGTCACCTCTTCAATCATGCCTTATTTCACCGTACCTTTAATACAGCAGAATCTACTATTAACATAAAATAATATCATCCACTACGGAAGCACTTCATTTCCGCGCTATGCCCTCTTTCGCCTCGAGCCTTCTTGACCTCTTTGGTACAGTTCACAACCGCCGAAGCTTGGGGACAACGAGATTCTCAGCTATCTTTAGTGGCACTCTGATCCTATATAGGTTGTCCTGTGACGTGCGCTGTGCCTCTCGGCAGGCTCCCCGGCGTACAAGGTCACGGGGCCAATTACCTCCAGCGGTCGGCAGCCCCGGCGGTACTTTCTTTCACGCTGCAGCCCCGCCGAGGAAGCGGAAGGTGACGCGAGCATGCAGCGCAGCGGGGATTCCTGCGGCACGGACAGAGCGCGCTCCGTACACGAAGAGGCCGTCAAAACATCCGCCGCCTGACAGCTGCTCTTTCTCTTGCCGCGGCTGGGTTTTATTCATTCAGGCGAGGGAGGGCTTCAACCTGTGCTCGAGCAAGCGGCGCTTTCAGTTCGTCCTGTCGCCTCTCCTCTTATTATTTCCGCTGTAGCGGCGTCGCGACGACTAGACTCTCCTGACACGCTCGTCTTTGACGACGGTGCTAAACAAGGTCGAGCACGCCAGAACTAAATTAGAATGCCTGCATGATCTCACCATTGTATTGTACGGAGTCGGATCTAACGAAAGATGGCGTTTTCTTCCTTTTCTCTTTTTTGCAAGGACTGGGGGCATCTTCCACGCCTGATTCTAATATTACTGTCTCTCTCATGGGAATAATTAAGACAAGAAAATAGAGATAAACCGCGTGGTAACTTCCGTGACCATCTCCAGATCATGTCGAAGCCACTTGTGAACCCAATAGTATCGGTGTTTTCATGCAACTTACTTCATGGTGGCAATCTGTTGGATGAATCCTTCTTAACCTGCAGCCAAGAGTACAGTCATTTTGTTTAAACAATACACGTATTTTTATTGGGGAAAATTGCAGCAGGAGCATCTAGATTTTGAACTGGACAATTAAATTCGGCATCGTTCTCAAAGTCGGGCTTTTTTTTTGACAACAGTACATTTGTGCCTGTTATTACAAATAATGCTAAGTGAATAATTTGTTGCATTCAATCGGCTCTAAACGTTCCAATATATTTTCGCAATGAAAAAGTACGTATACTAAGCACGATCCATAATAAAAGCAGGAAGAAATACTTTCCTTTCAGATTCAATTTTATTGCGGCTCTTTCACATCGCTCGATCTGATGTAATCCAGATCAAAATGCAGGCTTCTTGCAATCTGATTTGTCGAGCTTCACACGAAGACAATGCAAGGCCGACTTGCGCTTCAGATTTAATATCGGAAGAAGGTGTTTTTGAAGGAGCTTGAAAAATTCCACTCTTCAGCTTCTTGGTGCGGACCCATGAAAACCACGACAGTGTATGACATATAATGGCACAAAGACATCACCGTAAGCCTGAACCAATTGGTTTATCGCAGAAGACTTAGTAGTAGTAATTTAAATTAATTCATAGAAAGGAAAGGAGTAATTGGAAAAGCCACGGGCGTCGTCACTGCCTCACTTATCATTGGACACCTGGGGCCAGATTCACAAAGCTTTTGTTCGCTTTGTCATTAGCTGACTGCCTTCACTAATGATATGTCTGGCATCCGGATTGGCTAAACTGTTTTCTTACGACAGATTCTAGCAGAAGAAGTTTTTGTGAATTCGGGCCCTGATCTGTTCCGTGGCCATGGAGAGGATAGAAAATAACAGTATTTATTTTTTTATGGACGCCAAAGCCCCCTTACACGTATTAGAGGGAAAAAAATGAAACTTTCTTCTCACTAAATTCACGCACTCACCCTCACCGACAAGAGGGTAATGTCTTTCTGCGACGAGTACATTGCGGCGGCACTGACACATGCGGATCAACTCTACGGGAATAATTCAGTATAATCAGTAGTTTCAAAAGCAAGAGATCAAGATAAATTGAGTAACTTAATAAACATTCACAATTGAAATCGCTCTAAAGAACGCCACTAACGCAGTGCAGCGCAATCGACAGACGAGCTCCCTTTTCGAGATCTTCTTCACCAAATTATGCTAAAAACCGAATTGACACTCGTGTTAAGACCCTCCCGAACTTCTATAAGGGATGCTTTTGGCAAATCGTTAACTAGAACACCAAGGACGGATATCTCAAAAGTGGTACTAGTTTCAGGATTGCTTCTAAGCACACTATAGGGCTCGGCTTCAACTTTGCAATTACAACATGGGTATTAAAGTGAATAATTATAAAGTTAATGAGTGAGTATTGGTAATTATAAATCTGAAACAGTGCAATTTCGCATGCTGGTAAGTTACGCCTCTTATTCGCCTGAAAAAGCTGGACAGCGGTATCTGTCGCGGGTGATATTTACAGAATGGGTTCGAACTTAAAAAGAAAACAAGTGATATACTTTGTTTGCGCAATGGTTGGACGTATGCAGTACGCCTCTTGCCTTTTATCTTTCAATGCTTTCTCACTCTGATTTTCGCTTCTACCTTCGGCAGCCCTCACTTACACGCCATAAGTACGGCCGGTATCTCTGTTCTCTTCTTTTTTCTTTCTTTTCTTTCTTTTCCTTCATTCATTCATTCATTTTTCATTTTGTTGTCGCTATGAGGCACCAACCATTTCCCCAACATTCCCAAATAAACTCTTGCATTTCGCGAGCTCTGCTTATCGTGGAATCAGTGCAGGCACCTGATAACACCATGCAGTCGTCACTGGGCCGGTGTGTGTTCCTCAGCCCGTAATACACGCTGTTGTGCGGCTTCCAATTCCTGAGGCTGCATAATAATCTTCCTGCATGCGCCGTTGAGCAGGGACTGCGGAGTACTCGGAGTCAAGTAAAGAGATTTTCCATTGGCGCGTCAGTCTGGCTTTATCAGACTTTGCTTACGATGGAGCATCTGTAATGTAGTCACAACTTGAATGTGTCGCACTATAATACTACACGCATAACAACCTCTATAATTACTACACTGTGATTCAAGCGTATCCGCCGAAGCAACGGCGGTAATAACCCAAAAAACTAGTAGGCCGCGAACCACGAGTCGTCAAGGTGCCGCAAACGCAATGTTAACGCCTTAATTATTAGAGCGCTATGTCGCGCTCACTTCTCACTTGTTAACTCCCCGCCTCACCAGCGCGTAGAATGAGTGACGCAAACAGAAGAAGCGCGTGGATGAGCGCTCGCCTCCCCCCCCCCCCCCCCCCGTACACACACATACACACATGCCGCCCCTAGCGGGTATAAGACCAAGCGTGCCCGCCCCATTACGTGCTCTGTCGCGCGTAACTGCGTTGACACACTGTCCCCGTTGCCCGACTTGTGACGAGCGCGCGCGCGTCCCCGCCGGTGAGACAACCGCGCCACGAGCGAAGAAGGCGCGCGCGCGATCCAGATGCTTTCAGCGGTTCTTTGGGTCCCGAGCGAGAATCGCACTCTTGCATGCATGCATGCGTGCACGGGGCGCGACCCTGCCCTGCGCTCTTGCGATGCAGCGCACGCGCCTACGATGCAGCCGCGACGAAACCGAGGCGCTCCTCGCGAGTGGCTGCTCTCGCTTCGCGCGCACCGTACGGTGTGCAAGCAGACACCTCGCAGCGGAGAACACTCGGCTGCGCTATAGACAGAGCTTCGGTCTACTCAGAATGGAGAAAGAGGACGATTCATTATTTCTGAGAGAAGAGGTGGGGAGAGGACATAAATGAGGACGCCGGCAACATCTCGGCGAGGGATAGTCGGTCCACTTTATTATGAGAAAAATGAAGCAGCGTGAGTCTGATTAGGATGGAACTTAAAAACCCGCGCCACACGACAAGATATTATCCCGTTAATGTGCGTTCTCCTTGTCATTCAAGCCTTTGTTCAAGCCGCACTGTTGCAGCCTTAAGGATACTCGTTACTCCATTTACAGTGCAGGAGATATAGGGATATGTGTAAGGCCAAAGTGTAGGGACAGAAAAAGAAATGCCAAGAATGAGAAGCACAGCTTCTATGATCCCCGCAGTCGAAAACAGGCAGACTGATATGCACGAAAAGTCAACATTATTTATTTGGTATTCAACCCCCCGATAAGATTTTTTTTTTTTTTTGCAGATCAAGAATAAGAAGAACTAGAAAAAGAAAAGGCAAAACAACGGTAACGACAACTACTACAACTACAACTGTAGTATATAATGAAACTTTAATGTTTCAGCAGTGAACGGTCATACCGCACCATTCAGATGGCAGTGAAAGGAACGACTCGGCGAAGTGGAAGAGGCGATTTCAAGTCCTTCTAGCCAACTTTACTCTATGAATAAGTTCCCCGTCATATTTTGTTTTTAATAATGTCAGGAATTTTCCTATGTTAGAAACATGGAGCAGTAAAAAGATGATAGAAATGAAGTGATAAAGAAACGGTAATGCTAATTTTATAAAACAAAAAATATACCAAGCACGCGCCTCGAGTACAACGCGCTTTTTCTCACCTCTACATCGTAATAAATAATAACCTGGAGAAGCTCCACAAGTCACAGGGCAAGCGATACAGAAGGTTGTTTTAATGCGACAGCGTTTAGGGTCCCGTGTCACAGAAACTCCGGCGTCGGCTACCGGCGTGTGATCGCGGGTGGCGGAGAAAAGCATCCAACCACATCGATCGCGCGCGCAGGCCCTCCACGTGGTGCAAGGTTTTGGTGAACGAAAATTTAATTTCTCAAAATGAAATCAGTCAGAAAAATGGTAAAGTACGACTTTACCATTCGGCGTCGGATTGTTTACCAATCGGCGTCGGATTGCAATTTGAATGTACGAGAAAACCTAATTCTGCTACGAGGAAACTCAAACACAAACCCCTTTTCCAGCATTTCTACCAGACCTGCGCGCGTCGGGGCAATAGCAAACAATTAATAAAAGAATAAAAAAAGGTGCTAGGGCCTTCACATTTTAATATAAGACCACTTATATTGCCCCTGGAAAAACGTCTTTCCAGCAATGCATTTCAGTTTAAAAGTGAGGCAAACTTTAAGGGGATTGGTGTAAGCTTGGTCTTTGTAAGCTGGCTTTCCCACGTTCAGTGTTGCAGTGAATGAAGCCTACATGCCGTATGCGAACGATGCGATGCGAGCGGGTCCCGATAACGCTATCGCGTTCTTCTCTTAAAGGCGAAACTTAAGGTGGGGGTCCCACTCCGGCGGCACGAGCCCCCCGTTTTCAGTACTTTTATAGTAACCGTGGCGGCTCTTCTACTTAGGATATAAAGTTGTGGTATATACCATAAAAAGCCTAATTCTTGTAGATTCCAACTATATATAATTAAGGAAATTGATTAATGTGATTTAGAAATAAATGTTCAAGAACAAGCATGAGATACGTGGTTTTTGCGAACTGTGTCTCAGTTGTGACCATATTTAGAAGAAACTACCGCACCTACTGCATTGCGGCTTGCTCCTTTAGGACATATTTATTTAGTTCCTAGATGTAGCAAAATAATTTTGAATTTTTACTTTTTAGATAATTTGCTTTTGATAATTGCCAAATATCGCGATCTTCTGTTGTAAACAGCCCGGCAACTACATGCTCAAGGAAGCTAAATTTTGTATAAAGTAGAGTTCAAGGAATTTACATTTAGGACGCAAAATTTCATTCATGTACCTTTATTATTTTTAAACCGGAGCTTCGTAACTTTAATACCTTCCCGCAAAAATGGCCAAAAATAAAACCAGAATTCTAAATATTGCTTAATTTCGGCCGCAATATTAGAAGAACTAATTAAGTTACATGAATGAAATTTTGCGTCCTAAATGTAAATTCCTTGAACTCTACTTTATACAAAATTTAGCTTCCTTGAGCATGTAGTTGCCGGGCTGTTTACAACAGAAGATCGCGATATTTGGCAATTATCAAAAGCAAATTATCCAAAAAGTAAAAATTCAAAATTATTTTTCTACGTCTAGGAACTAGATAAATATGTCCTAAAGCTACAGAGCAAGCCACAATGCAGTAGGTGCGGTAGTTTCTTCTAAATATGGTCACAAGTGAGACACAGTTCGCAAAAACCATGTATCTCATGCTTGTTCTTGAACATTTATTTCTAAATCACATCAATCAATTTCTTTATATTATATATAGTTGGAATCTACAAGAATTAAGCTTTGTATGGTTTATACGACAACTTCATATCCTAAGTAGAAGAGCCACCACGGTTGCTCCAAAAATACGGAAAACGGGGTGCTCGTGCCGCCGGAGGGGGACCGCCACCTTAAGCGTCCTCCAATTTTCCCTAGACTTGCATTGGTGCACTCATGGCATGGCATGGCAAGAACTTTATTTTGGTCCAGAGAAACTAGGGCCCGAGGGCAAAAGCCGCCAGGCTAAGTCGGTCGCTCCGCCCACGTAGGCACCGGTGGGCCAAAGGCTTTCCCGATGTCGTGAGCTCTCCGGACGGCCAGGACTTGATCTTGGAGGACTTCGCTGGATATGCGTCGACTCCAGTCCTCCTCACTGTTGAGGTCCGAAGCCCTTTGGTTGGGGGCACAGCCAGAACATATGATCAAATAGACACGGAGTGTGTCCACAGCTTTTACAATCCGCACCCAGAGATCAACATTTCTGCTGTACTCTGTCGCATCGATCTCTTAAGTCGGCACAACGATCAAAGCGCGCTCTACGCAACAAGATATTAACATCTATATGGAGCCAAGCAGAATAAGCTCATCAGTTTGATGATTCAAGATGGAAAGCTGGAGAGTAACATCTTCTACACATATTTCAGTGTGAGCGCCATCAAAAACTCGCCATGTGAAAGACCATTCCTTTCTGAGCATTTGCTGCCATAAAATTGCTGTTGAAGGTTTAAGCAGTTCATGCACGCGCGCCGGAGGCCTGAAGTGGATGACGGTTACAGCGTAGTGCACGTGCGGAGGATACAATTAGAGGTGAGCGACCGCGGTACGGATAAAAACTGGCCACGGTCAGATGGTGACTGGGGAGACAGAGCTCAACGAACCGGATTCTAGTATCAAACAGCCTATAGTCATGACCCAAGAATGTGAAGAGCAGATGGACCTCGTGGTGCGGAGTCGGATATATATCCCTTTGAATATATTGTATCTGTAATGTGCGAAAAAAAAAAAAGGAAAAGAAACAGCGGATACGGTAGGTTTTAGCTGCGACACGACAAGGATTTTTAAACAAGCCGTGGCGTGTAAAGCGTTAGGGGTGTCGACGACTTTGCTTTTACGAATACGAACATTTACGGTGCACATGACCGTGACGACTCAAGAATGATGTTATTGAAATGGCGCGCTACTTGCACAGCGCAAGATAATAGGATAATATCGGAACAGGTTAGCGTACGGCACGTATTCTGCGATTGCAAGAAAGCGATTGGCCTTGTTTGCTTTCAGTTCATACTTTGGCTTTCGTTCGTTCGTTCCCTCTCTCTCTCTCTATCACTAATTTATGTTATGCCCATTATTTGATTTTAGTTCTTACCGTCACGCCGATAGAACGCATAAATGCCAAAAGGGCACGCCCTGCTTACTGGCTCCGAGTGTCCTCTCGTGTTCAGCAGATTCGGCGTTTTGCAGCTTAATTTAATAAGTCCTGTCTCAGATCCGGCTTCAGAAGGATGCTAGAAACGAACGCTTATGACAACGTTCGTGTGCTATCTCATATACCCGTGGAGGATTGCGAAGCGGACGTCTGCCTGACTAACCTCGCGTTTTATTATTATTATTATTATTATTATTATTATTATTATTATTATTATTATTATTATTATTATTATTATTATTATTAGTCACTAGCTCTGTCTGTATACAAATGATATAATAGAATTAGGGGACATAAACGGAAGCGGGAGGGGGGGGGGGGGCGGGTCAAGCGGGGCTAGGATTCGGGGGGCTTGTCAGCTTGCAATTGCCACACTCGCCAGGATCCTGGCCAGTGTGGCAACCACTTACAAAGACGGTACAAGATATTTCTAGAGTACGGAAGTGAATTTCAATACAGTCAATGTTCTAGGGTTGGCTCAAAAAAGGAGCGGTGCGGTATTTATATTAAAAAAATTTATTTGTGTTGTAAACAAAAGGCTAATCCTCAAGCCTCACACTTATTCACTAAAGAGAAATAATACCGCGGGGGTCGATGGCAGTATGAGCAGTACGCGTTTTGCGTGTTTATCCCCCTTACCAGATCTTCAAAGTGTGCAATTTATTGTTGCATATTGTTGCATGGAAAGTTTGGCTACATGAGAGTCGGTTATTTTAAAGTGATAGACAAAAAAAATATATGCAGTTAAAATATGAGTAGCTAAGTAGAGTGTGTGACAACTATATATATATATATATATATATATATATATATAGATAGATAGATAGATAGATAGATAGATAGATAGATAGATAGATAGATAGATAGATAGATAGATAGATAGATAGATAGATAGATAGATAGATAGATAGATAGATAGATAGATAGATAGATAGATAGATAGATAGATAGATAGATAGATAGATGACGGAGCAATATGTTTGTCCAGTAATCGCTTACACTCATGATCGACCCATGTACTGTTTATTTACCAGAATACTCATTTTGCTCAAGTCAGAAGACTATGCACTTTTTTTCCCTGAGTGTTCTCTGGCATTTTGGATGCATTCATATACAACTAAGTCAGGGACAAATAAATGTGCTAGGACAAATGCAATCTTTGAAAAAAGCATCCATTATCACGAAAAGGAAATCGATCAATCCACATCTGTACCCACTGATAAAAAAAAATTGTTTTAGACAGCTCTAAACTATTGGACGTAACGTCTGAGCAAAGTCAATGACTGTAGTGATCGCTTTGTGGTTTCTGAATTGCTAACTACGGTGCTCAGCGCCCAAAGTTCTATGGAAGCAATCGACAATGACCAGTAAGATTAGATATGGAAAGTGTCAACCCTAAGAGGTCTGTAATTTTTCAGAGCGACTGGCGCGCGTTCCTAAACCAGCTGAATGATATGCATCGGGAAAACACCGATGGATTTCTTATTCTCGCTAGATTACTAGGCGTGTTGGTGTTTCTCTTCTTTGATTCAGCTTGACACGTGGCCATCAGGCCAGCTTGCATCGTTTCTTCCATCACACGCATTGCCAATATCACAACACCGGTACAAGAAACATGTATCTGGCGTGATTCCATGCAATTTCCGCACGGGAATCATGAAATCACTCTCAAGTGCAGTGTCTGAAGCGTGACTGAGACTACTTTCTCTTTTCTTAGTTCTGAGCGCCTAAGTATTTTAATACTTTTTTTAATCAAACACGTGACGAGACAATTACGTTTTCCTTTTCTGTTCGCTTTCAAAGTAATTAAAATTTGCTGAAGCGGGTAGCATGCAACCTATCTACCCGGCATCGGCGAATGCATTTCAATGATGACAAAGATCAAAGAAAGAAAGAAAGAAAGAAAGAAAGAAAGAAAGAAAGAAAGAAAGAAAGAAAGAAAGAAAGAAAGAAAGAAAGAAAGAAAACGCTGGTATACTCAGTAGCGGCGTATGTTAAAAAAAAATCAGAAATGGTGTAATTTGATCTGTTGTCATTCGCTACGATGCTCCTCACGACCAAGAGAGGGAGAACGTTTTAATCTGAGAAAAGCAGAGAGGTCGGCTGGAGAAGCTTTGTCTCTGATCTGCTACCCTGCGTAGCTCTGCGTAGGGAAAATGGAGAAGGGATAGGCCTCACGAAGCATGGACTGTAACCTCATCAGTTATGACTATCACGCAATCCACTTCGCTTCAGGAGGATAGTTAACCGAACGCATATGGCCATTCTACGGGGATATAATTTTTAAGCTTTATGGAATCTTTAAAAATCACCTGTGGCAGGTAGCGTAATTCTTGTCCTTGAGCTGGATTATTCGAAGGGGCGGACATTACTATCAGGAGAAATAGCAACACATATTGAATTAATTAACAGTAAATCAATAATAAACATCTTAATTATTTACGGCACATATTGAAATTTACCAATAGTACCCGGTGAGCGTGCAAGACGTGTACATTTGAAATGAATTTCTAAGATGACACCAGTTTCGAAATATTATTTCCCAAAGTGTAGGACGAAATACATGAACGTTCCAGTTACTTTTGTGCTTCAATGTATAAAAGAGCGTTTTGTTAAAAAAATGTAATTGGAACAACAGTGCATTCTTACGGGGAGTTTGATGGCGCATATATCTAAATTGACGCCATTTTGTAAATTCATTCGCCTTGCAACCTCACCGGCTATAATTGGCAAATTGCACTGCGCCGTAAAGTAACTAATGAAGAAGTTTATTAGTGATTTTTTGTTAATTAGTTGAATATGTGTTTAGATTTCTCGTACAAGTAATGTCCGCCTTTCTGAATACTCCAACTCAAGGACTAGAATTATCTTATGTGCGGCAGTCTATCTTTAAAAAATTCCGTAAAACTTAAAAAATCATCACGCTGTATATGTAGCTGATAAGGCCATAGTTTCGCTACAGTGCCAAATTGAGGGTCTCTGCATTATTGTTGTACGGCGACCAAGGGGTCGCATATCCGCCATCACGTCTCATTTGCCGTCAGTTCACCGCAATAGATTTTCCTCCATATTTTCTCCACCTGGAGCGCAGGTAAGGTTGCACCATCGTTCGTCGCTCGTTTCTTCAACTCCAGTTACTCTACTTCCGGTGCGCGAGTTACTAACGAAACGCGCGTTCGCAAACAATCGAAGGTGTCACCAGAAAGCGTCGACAACCGTGTAAAATGCTACCCTACGGCGACGCATTTAGTGCGCTTATCAGACGCACTTGTTTGCCAGACGTCCACGTACGTTCTGTGTGGGACAATGAAAAAGCGGCTCGAAACGGGGTCGCGCGCGAGCGAACGAAACGTCTGGGAGGGTGTTACTTCCGCCGGGCCGTGGGTCGTCTGAAAACGGTCTGGCCCGACCACCGCGAGTCGTTACCTGGCGCGCAGCACCGTGTGTGTGGGAACAACAGCAAGGCGCAAGTAGGGCTCATTTCCATTTCACCTCGTGAGTCATCAGCACTGCACAGATAAACAACGCTGAGCCGAATGAACGAGATCGGCATCTGTCCTCACGGGTCAAAAGAGCCCCTGGAAAAAAGTTTCTCACACCCATTGGCGCAATGTTCTTTCCACTATACACTTCCCTTGCTACAGCCTCAATTAGCATGGAACTTGTCGCCGCAACCATCTAAGATGAGAATTATGAGCAAGCTGTGTATTGATTCCACCCCCCCCCCCCCCCCCCCTAAAGTTGGTATGGTTCAGAGAGCAGGTTACAATGCGAAACCGGCAGTTGGCTCAATAAGGTCCCGCAAATAAGAGGAAGCTGACGCGGCGGTCACAGCCCTATAATATAACTGTTCTCCACACGGACGTCGGACGACTTCTCTCCAAAACCAGGGAGGCGCTTGAGGCGAGGAAGTGTAGGTGGTTACAAGAGGAGTGTAAGGTTCATGTGGGTGCACACATGCATTCTCATATGTCGCGCGCCTAGTCAGCGCTAGTGTTTCTTCTGCCGGTCACTCCATATATAAAAAAGGAAGGAAAATAAAACGCCGTGCGTATACCACCGTGACGGCTGGGGTGTACGACACCTTCAGCTTTTTATACTTGCAGTGAGTGTGCTGAAAATTGCATGACGTATTCGGCCGTACAGCTTAACAGAAGCTTACAGCACCGACACGCAATGAATAACGCCTTGGCTCGCTTTCAGAGTAGAATCCATGGCCTGCAGCGGATCTTCTGCACCCCCTTTTAAAGGATTCACCCAGCAACATTCGATCTATTTTAATGGAAACATTTTTTTTTCAATAAGATTTAAGCGCTGCCATGATGCTTTTTTCACTATTCATTCTTTCAGCACGGCGGATACAAGGTGCTCGAGCAGCCATCGGAGTCCGTTCGCTATTTAACTAAGATTGCTTAAGTAAATTTTAAGCACTGCTTTTAACGCCAACGTTGTAATGGCAGTATTGGAGATGAACGCTGAAACGCAATCCGTTAAGATATTCATCGACGAACCTTATCCCGCTTCGATACCGAAACAGGGTGCACGAACAGAACCGAAAGAACTGCCCACGCGATGCTTCCCGCCTCGTTTGGTTTCTCTGTGTTGACCACCTGCCCGCGCCCTTATCATTTTATCTCTCGAAGATCACGTCTCGGCGACCAACCTTCGGTTGCGGTATAAACGCGCGACGACGTAATGGAGGCCTCTGCAGGTCGGCTGCTCTACGTCAAGGCAGCGTCGATAATAGCTTGGGCAGTGCTTCCAGCGCCGGCATCGGAGCGAAAGGAGGCGAATTTTTGTCCACGAATATCTCAACAACGAATGGCGTTTTTAAAATCGCATAAGTTGCTCTTGCCTTCAGCGGCGTCCTGCTCCAATGCTACCGCTGCGAAGTTGGTGTTAAAACCAGTAATTAAAGAGTTAATTAATTAATATTTGTTCACTAAGGAACGGACTGCGACGTCTACTCTTGCTGAAAGAACGAATAGTAAGCCCCATTGGTTAAATATCGCTTTTTTTCAATTCATTTCGATTAAAATAAATCATCTGGTAGATTTATTGAATATTACAATATGTTTACCTTTCAATATGCGTTACAATATGTTTACCGTTTAATCATCGCGTTGCGCTATAGTATAGCAAATGTGCATGCCGCCGCTCTATGCTTCTGGTTAGGGCCACCTCAAAGTGAAACCTTCTGTCAGGCACCAGATTTGCGAGGTATAGACAGCATTATTAAAGGTATTAAATGAACACAGGGTTTACTGAATACCTGTTCTTTGCAGCATGGGTCTCGGGAACCGACCAGACAAGCCGTTTGGTCTTCCAAGACGTTTGGCCAAAGAAGTCTTCCTGTTCCCTCCAGCGATCCAATGAGAAATTTTATTCAGCACAATTTTTAATTGTGGGGTTTTACGTGCCAAAACCACAATTTTATTATGAGGCATGCTCAGCATATCCTTACTTTTTACTGCGAGCAACAGCCTATATACAGTTCTATATAGTTTTACTGCGAGCAACAGTTCTATATGAACGGGCCAGTCCTGCTCATTAATTCATTCGTCCTGCCTTGGTTCCCGCCCGACACGTAAAAAAGACACAGGCTGGTATTCACAAAATGCTCCTACGCTAGAAATGTACGAAAAAAACAGATGTCAATCAATCGTGATGTTGGATATATTGTTAGCGAAGGCAGCCGGCCAGGGGGGCAAACAGCGCTTATGAACGAAAAGCTTCGTGAATTCCGCCCACTGATTTCAATAAAGTAGTTATCGGCACGACAACGATGTCAGGATGACAACAACAACGGTGCTACACCAACAACAAACGTCGAAGACGATGGAACGATGGCGATGACGATGAACATCGATGACATCGCAGTTTAGTTAGTTAGTTAGTTAGTTAGTTAGTTAGTTAGTTAGTTAGTTAGTTAGTTAGTTAGTTAGTTAGTTAGTTAGTTAGTTAGTTAGTTAGTTAGTTAGTTAGTTAGTTAGTTAGTTAGTTAGTTAGTTAGTTAGTTAGTTATTGTACCCTCAGCGCTTTACAGCATTGTTGAGGAGAGGGGCAAAGAACACTTCCAAATTTAAGGAAGTTCACTTTACAGAAAACAGAAAAAGACAGAAAACAGCTTGTGTCAGAACTCATAAGGCACACGAAATGTCGAAGATGGTGACACACGCACACACACACACACACACACACACACACACACACACACACACACACACACACACACACACACACACACACACACACACACACACACACACACACACACACACACACACACACACACACACACACACACACACACACACACACACACACACACACACACACACACACGCACGCACGCACGCACACGCACACACGCACACGCACACAAGCTCACACAAAATGTATCCAGTCACGGCAATTTTTTCGTATAACAGAATGAGAATATGTTACGGTGTTTCCTCGAGGAATATGAACTTTGTAATGGTAATCAAAGCAAGGTGACATGAAAGATGCCGGTTGTATTCAGTGCAGTTTAAGTATGCGATTGTAATAATATATCTGAAAAAGGAAAGGAATGAAAGAATCAGACTGGGCATTGTATTCATTCTCAAGAGTGTCCTATATGGACGGCCCGTGCATATCATTACGCACATTCAACGTATTAGCATCTGAATCAATCTACAAGTGTTCCTTGAAGCATGCAGCTTTCAGAGCATCATTCGCTCAGATGCCTTCCTCCCATCCGCCGGAATATGACCGCTGACGCTGCTGTATATGACCGGCACTTCCGCCCCGCCGTTTTGCAGTCGCGCGTGATGAGAGCCTCGCATTCCGCGATCCACGCGCAAGTAGCAGCAGCGGTGAGAGAAGATGGGCCTGCCGAGGGGTGGCTGACGGCCTAGGGAGCAGGCAGCCGCTAATTCTCGCGAGCAGCCCCCATGCATGCTGCCCGGATCGGTGTAAACGAGTTTGCACGGGGGCATCGGGGCGGGTCGGCGCCTCAGCCACCGTTGCAGCCAAGAACTGACGGGGGGACGGCTCCAAGAATGCGGCGTCGCCCCCCTCTTCGTTACTCGCAGCGCTTGTAGCCCCATTGCCACGAAGCGGCCGCACGACCGACGAGGCCGCAGGCACCGCCACGCTCCCTCCTCCGGGAGAACAGCAGTGCGCGAGGTTCGTGCACCGGAATTGGGTGCACCGTTGCGCGCCGCTCTCTTGCCCACTCACGGTTCCGGTAGTGCGCCCCATAGACAATCTAATGTCGGAGGCTGTAAGAGTGACAAGTGCAATTCGCTCGGAGCGGCACTCTACTAGCTCCAGAACGAGATATAAGTTGGGCGACGTGTCCCCGACCCTTTCAATTCGCCCGGAAATGCATGCCCTGAAACCCGGAGGAACGCTGCTCTGCTTTTAACGCGGTTGCTTGGAGCACGACCACAAAAAACAACGCTTTGTGAGCAGATATTTTTTTTTCGTAAGGCATGGTTGTACGCAATTTCTGTGGAAACACTATACTTAGTGCATTGCCGCGTCCAAAAATGTGCCCAACCCCGCGACAATATTGACACGCTAAATGGTACGACTTCATTCTCATTTAGGCCTGCGTCGCTACGTCGTCAAAATAAGTCAGGTATGATTTGTACGAGACTATACATATTTGTCATAATTTAACAGTAGATTTGTGAAACTTATCTGGTGCCATGTTCACTTCTCTTTCGTACAATATGAATCCTGGGAAACTGTCGCGGGTAGATCCCTTTAAAGAAGCCAAGCTAAACTGATATAGCCGAAGAGTCCCCTTCACCTCTCCCCCCCCCCTTCCCCCGTCACTTCTAGTCTCCTACTCCTCAAGATATTTTTATCACATCTCACATATCTGCTGCAAATTATCACAGATTTTACAAGATTCATAAGAGCGGCTCTGGTGAGTAAAGTTCCTGCGCACAACGCCTTCATACTTACCTAATAGGCAGTGCATAGCCTTCTTCCATATCCATCGCTTGCGTTGTCACTACTTTTGCTTAGTTTTGTTTTCCTTTCTTCTGTTTTAGCTTTGTGGGAAAGCACCAAAATTATATATGTTCCTTGTGCAGGTGTGTCAATCGCATATTTTGCCCACACTGTCCGTATAATGAAAAGCGAAGAGAAACGCATTTTTTTTTTCAATATGTTGTTCGTGATGGAATTGCAGCGTGGTGAGGATGCACAATGCGAAATATAATTCCTTGAAGAACACCGCAATACTTAGTTTTCTTTGAACAAGCAGTAATGCGTATAATTAACTCCATTCTGTTTTCACGCACCCGGAAAGATAAAAAAAGAAATCTCGAATAGCGTTGAAAAGCGCGTATACCAGATATAAACGCGTAATTATGGGAAAACATCGCCAGTTTATATTCATTCAATTACGTTTCTCATTCAGACGTTCCAGGCGTCTTTGCACAGACGCAATCCAGTATACGTTGTTGGCGGCTCACAGCCATTCTCAACAACCGTTCAGAAGCTTGTGTCGTTTCCTTGCCCATACCAGCGCGGCCGCTTGCCAGTCGGTAGTTACGCTGCCGCTGTGTTTTCCCTCGTTCTAACGAATTCTACAGAAAAGAGACTAACACGAATTATTGATGGTCGTTCGTTCTCGTTCATCACTGTCAGCCACCTACATACATGATGTGCCGCGATGCAGAATGGCGGCGTACCGAATCCAATCAAGCTGGCAGTGAGGACATACACGAGAGTGCCGCCTTTCGCAACCGCATGGGTTCATCAAAACGTCGTCGTTTCGTTGACAACTGCATACAGCAACAGCGGTGTCTCCCAACTTGTGCTTTTCAAATGGTTCTTATGCGATTGCCACACACAAAAAAAGAAATATTCCGCAAAAGCCTCGCTGGTTCAATAAAAATTGGTCAAGCTCGTCAGCCCACGATAAGTGTGTTCCAGAAAAGAGCCCTTGGGCGGCGCTATATTTGCTTTGACGCAGCGGCGACGGAAGACTTCCTCTGACTAAGCACAAAAATAAACGAAACAAAAATAAACAGCCGTACAGTTTTTTTTTTTCAAAAGAAGCCTGATTAATGCAGATTGCAAAACAAGTAGTCTGACGACGCAATGCGTATATGGCACAAGGAAACCGTGTTAAAACAGCGAACAAGGCCGACGTATCGCGCACGGGTGAAAGCAAAGCAGCCAGGAAACGAAGCTTATTGAGGTATTCGTTTCTGCTGTTTCAATGGTTTATGTACAGCTGCAACAAGCACTCAAACGCGCACAATGAGATTAATTTTGTATACGTCTTTTTGACAGAGAAAAAAAAATGTCCCGCAATCAGGTTCAGCCCTTCGAGTCGTACTCACTCGCCAGTAGAAACTGGAGAAATAATACCATTAAGACTGTCATGGCGGACTATAGTATAGCTCAGTTCAGTAAATGAGGTCGACATGTTCATGCAGGAAAATTTAAAGGCAAAGATTGCCTTCAGTAAAAAGGCAACTAAGTTAAGCACCACTTTGCTTATAGCCTGAGTTAAGCGAAAATTTGAATGACGGATTAAAAGGAAAATTAACACCCGCATGAAACTAGCGCCGGCCAGGAGAAGCTACGGCGCTTTGAGTGTGCAACTATGCTGACACAGTCAGGTACGAAGGCCATGAAAATGTCACAACAATTCGAATGCTAACAGACGCGTGCCTGCATCAACGTACGCCATAGCCCGATGCGTCAAAGCGAGCTCTGTCCACGGTCCTGGACGTTGCGAGGAGCCGATGCGTTCACGCTGGTACCCTGTCAGCTCGGAAGCTTGACACATGTACCCATCAAGATAAGAGGTGAATTTGCTGACGCGATATTTCGGCGTGTGCTACAGTAGAAAACTGCTTCCTCCGTTCTCTAGGATGTGTGTTATGGTGCTGCTGCTGTTGGCACACGAAGTTTCAACACTGGTTGCTCATACCGGTATTGAGAAAGACAGCTTCGCAGATGAAAAAGATTTCCCTTGTCCAGAGAATTTCTCTTCTAGTGCGAAGCTTCCTTTTTGAGAGCCCCTATAGATTTATTTTGCAGCCTCTTGGGAAGGGGGCTGAAACTCTAATATTTTATCACAATTAATTTTATGTTGAGACAATGCAAATTGCCACGGGGAAAACAGGACCGTTGTGTTGCAACTGACAACTCTCATATTTCTTTCTTTTTTGTGCTTATGTAGAACATATATAGAAAAAGAAGTTTTACAGTACAATGCAACAGCGCAGAGGCGGCACGTGTAAGTATACAGAAGTAATCTTTTGAAGGACCACACACACACAAAAAAAAATATTAATAAACGTTGCGCGAATAATTGCAGGTAGCAAGAAACGCAAGGAATAGGGGCATCGCAGGCACACGAAGACATCAGGGTGCGTTTTTGTCTGTGTATACAAAACGGTCCGATGTGATCATGATGCAATATACATAAACTGTGAGCGGATTTCTTACTTGTTGCGACCAACCCCAAAGCGCAAGTAGCCACAAGACGCCACAGCAAAGCCCCATGGGGTCCAAAGGGGCACAAATGTGGCGAATCGGATTCTTCGTGAGGCTCACTTGTTTGCCCCGAAACGTGGAAGATTTTATTCCAATACGGATGCCGCAGTTTTCGTCATTGCTCCACTGATATAAACGTCGATATTGTTAACGCAAGCAGGTGTGACACAATAGCGCCTTTAAGCGTCTCTTTCTCGGATCACACTGAGACTATATATGAAATGTCTAGCAAAATGTTTCTGTGACACCGTTTGGCGTGTCCCTCTTTTACAGCTCTCACAGCGATAGCTGTTAAGGGTGCACTCCCGTAGTCGTTTTATAAAGCATGACTGGCTACAAGCACTCGCTAGACATCGACCCATCTCAGCGATGTTTAAGCCGGCATGCATGACAGTGTCCACACTGTTTTTTGCACCACGTGGGAAACCAACTGCACCTACTGTGACAACCCAGATGCTTCTGTGAACACTTTCTGATACACTGATATACTGTCCACAATGGGATAAACAACGAGTACATTTTCGTGACAAACTAAGGCACTTGGACAGATACATTTTTCATTACAAAAATACTTGGTCCATGGTCATACCCCGCTAAACCGATATGTGCTTTGATAGCCCTACGGGACTTATCTGCAGACAGAATGGCCAAGTAATCCGATTGGATTTCAAGATTCTTATGAACTCTATGTATATTGGGTATTTGATGTCAGGATCGACTACTTGAAGAATGACATCCGTGTGTTACGCATAGAGTAGCATTTTTATTACACAGTGGACATGAAAAACGCGGGTGCAGCGGGTCACTTCTCTTAGTTCGGTTCTTGTTCGTTTTTTTTTTTTATCGTTTAAGTATTTTGTAGACTTATATAGTATATATACGCGTTCGTGGTATGTATGCGCGTTTGTGGCGTGCGTGTGTGTATTTATGGGGAAATGCGTGGTTTAGATTTCACAACTGTGTCTTTTCAATAGCGGGTTCTAATGAAGCCTGTATACCTTCTCATTTGTGCGTGGTTATTAAACAACAACAGTGACGACGACGAATGTCCACACTGATGCTCTTGGTTGGCATTGATGAGGCATGCCGCTATAGCGTCGTTATAACACACCAAAGACTTTGCCTTTTGGTGCATGAGTTACGCTAGTGGCATGGCAGATATGGCGATGCGACTCGAGGAAAGATCTAGGTTCAGATTCTGCGTTTGCTACAAAAGTTGCTCGTTCGTTTGTTCTTTAGCTAAGCTTACTCTGCGTTGCACTCATTTCAACACTTAATGTATCGTTCGATGAGCGACAAAAGAGTGTCCCTCGTTTCCGTATGCTAGCAGTTGTGCTCAGCACTTCGTCAAATTTTGTCCAGTTATTGCAGCATTTCTTCCCAGAGCCTTCTCAGAAGCGTCCATCACAACCACCAAAAACAAAAGAAAGAAAGAAAACCCTCAATGATTGCTCTCAAAAACCGTTTCACTTCTCAAGTAAAAAGGAAAAAATGAAGAAAAAACGCTTGTAATTCTTCATGGTCATTTCACCTTGTAAAATTTTTTCAGTGCGAATGTGCCGAGAAAGCGAACGATTGTGCCGTGAACTATTAGCAAAGGAGGCCGGCCAATAACGAAGAGCTCTTACGAACGTAAAGCTTTGTGAATTCAGCCCCTGCTCTCTACACGCAGGGTCATGTTCGGTTGTTCACATATCATACTGCTGGCTAAATCATAATCGCGCACTCTAGCCCAGGCAACTTGTTTAAATTGATAATATGAAAAAAAAAAGAACCGTGTGTATTGCAGACGACACCTTAACTTGGCGTAGTTTGTCGATCTAACTTTTCGCATATTTTACCTACCACATGACGCTCAAAATTCAAGAGTTTTATTACAGATTTGAGCAATATTGCCGCTCTTTTTAATTACTGTAATTATTATTACGCGCGGCGCACGCCATCCCTGCTCTCTCTTCAGATGACACGCATGCGCGTCGTGTGAGTGATGCCAAGGACCGCGTTACAGCTCATGACACTGGACCTAATCCAAGAAGAAACGAGGTACGGCCGTGACTCGAATGCGTTCATTGCATGAGATGGGTAGTGAAACTCGCGGTGCATATGCAATCGGCCTCAGAGAGCGCAGGCCTTTCATCATCGCAGTACGCGCTCACGTATACCTGCATTTAATGGGGCGTTCGAGCTTCGACCTATGTGTATTATCTTGTTCAAGGCTTTCGAAGGAGTCACTGACTTTCCTGCTCGGGTAATGAAAGGACGACTCAAGTTGCTGTTCGTTCACATCATGGGCCGCATTCTGGGTCGCTCACTCTCGGGGATATCAGTTTTAACTGACACTTATTTCCTGAGCCGGCTTTCAGAATGCCCGCTGCTCCTGTGAGGCGTCGCACTCAACGCTATATATACGCAACGCGAAGGTGTAAGTATTCCCGAAAGTTATAATTCGAGGATAAAGCCCCAGAGCAATGTATAGAGGTCAAACGCATAAAGTGGCTGAGGTTCACTTGAGTCGCGGTCCCTGTCATCAAATACCTTAAAAACAACGAGATTGCTCTTACGTGGTCCGAAAAGTTCTCAACACTTGCGAAGGAAAAGCTTCCAGATGATTATAAATATCAATACTTCTTTTTGGGCGAGTTGGTACATCTTGAAACTTTCGGCAACAGCGCAAACAGACGACCACAAGAAGGGAGACACGTACACACAAGCGCTCACGAACACCCGGTATACAGCACCGTGTTATCATAACTTGTATTTCTATGGCAATACAGTCGCAGATCGTCGTTAGGGAGCACGTAAAGTAAGGCATAATTAACTAAATAGAAACAGAAAATGCGTGCAGCTAAGCTTGTGTGTACGTGTCTCCCTTCTTGTGGTCGTCTGTTTGCGCTGTTGCCGAAAGTTTCAAGATTATAAATATTTTCCTAGGTTAGGTTATCGATAAGCCAACCTCTTTTCCCTCGCTGCTATTATTTGCAAGTGATTCTAAGAAGAATGCACACAATTTATTACTAGTTCATGAAGACGGGTGCTGCATGAAGCATTGCATAATTTAAATATCAGGATTAATGAATCTCGCATAGACACACTGCACGGAACACACGACGTGTGGTACGACGGCAACAAGAACTACAAGAACTATGCAACACAACGGCCACACCTAACAGTATATTTTTACTATTTTTATACAATTGTAGGAGAGATTGCCGCCTTAGGTGGCGCCGGCTACTCCTCGTGTTTATTTTTATTTTATTTTATTTTTACGTATCAATTTTACATATCACTTCATGTTGTTACTCTCTATATTGCGGTCATTATGCGTGCAGTGCATAGTTACAGAGTCAACCGTATTTTTTCACTGTATTTGTGCTCGCTTATGCGTAAATGCTCGCAATATGAAACTAGTAACACAGTAAAGACAAAAAGCGCCATAGCTAAAAATAACGCGCTGAATACTCTCTGATTTGCCTCGGTTCAAGGGCACCGGCCGAGGCTAATCACCGTAAAGCAGCACAATTACAGCAGCACGGTTCGCAAGCGTATCGCACCAGTATCGAGGTATTACCTTTCAGTGTGTCCGACGAAATGTATTGGTGTTCCAGTTACTTTTGTGCTTCAATGCAAAAGCCAGCGCTTCCTAAAATGTAACTGGAACGCCAATGCATTTCGTCGGACACACGGAAATGTAATATCTCGATACTGATGCAGTCAAGAGAATTTGTTCCTTGCGTACCTTGCGAACTTACCGGCTATAATTCGTAGATTGAAATATGTGCCGTAAAGTAATTAATTAAAAAGTTTATGTGCGTTCTTATGTTAATTTATTCAATTAATCATTTTGATTGCTCGTTGAACTAATGGCCGCGTCGTCGAGTAATTTAGATCAAGGGTTAGAATGGTGCTATCTGCACCATTCTTTGGACCCTTTTTAAAAAAAAAAAAAAAAAAAAAAAGAATACCCGGTATACAGCACCGTGTTTTCATAACTTGTATTTCTATGGCAATACAGTCGCAGGTCGCCGTTAGGGAGCACGTAAAGTAAGGCATAATTAACTAAATAGAAACAGAAAATACGTCCAGCTGAGCTTACGCAACAGGCGTAAAGGTACTTTTTGCACCTATGCGTTGAGAGAGAGAGAGAGAGAGGCAAGAAGGAAAGGCATGGAGGTTAACCTAGCTCTCACCCGGTTTGTTACCCTACAGTGGGGAAAGGGGAAAATAAAGATAAAAAAGGAGAGAAGGATAGTCATTGTGCGAGCACTGCGTTGAATGTGCACACAATTAAAGCTATAGCAGTTAATGCGCTAACGTCATATCGCTTGTGTCCCGTTACATTTTTCACGGCGCATACCAATTGCGATGTCGCGCCACTGCCTTTTTGCCCTCGGGGATTACACCTTGAAACTCTTTCGCCAGCTTCGACGACCTTACGCCGCTTACTGCACTTCAACTTCAGGTCCTAAGCGACGAAGCAGCGTTGACACTGTAAAATTCTCGATTCCCGGGAGCACGCGAAGGACTCTTCGCACATACAGAAAAGATGACCCTGAAACGCGTCGTCGTGTGGCATATGGCCGTGGAGTAGTGAAAGCTGCAGGCGGCGTTGGAAAACCACGAAAGAAAATAATTAAAAAAAAAGCAGGCGACAGAAAGCGAACGCTGTGATGACCGCGGCTTCTCGCTTTTCCAAATCCCAGCACGCAAGAGTGTGTTTCCCAAGAAAGAAAAAAAGTAAATGAGCAAATAAAGCAAACAACAACTATAATAAACGCGGTGTGAGTCGGGGAAGAACGAAAAAAAAAATAATACTCTGCGGAGGTCGGCAGAAAATCCGTGCCAGACTGCAGTGACTTCGCAGCCGCCCCATTTTGATGCCATACCGCGAACGCGATCGCAGCTGGATGGAGAAAGGAGAGCGAATCTGGCACGGGACGCCATTTCGCGGCGCACAGCGAGAGTGAAGGTCGGCCGGCGCTCCCGCGGGCGCTAACACGCTCGTATTATTATTATTCCACTCTTTTGCTCTCCAGCCGCGTTGTCCTTTCCCAAACACCCAGTTCACCCACTCGCTAGCTATCACGCAACTCGTTTCTTTCTGGAATCTGTGAGCAAACGTTAAAAGGCACGTGCCCGTACGAACGAACGCCCGCGAGCGCCAGAGAGGAAAAGAAGAGAACGGAGCGTTAACTTTCAGGCCGCTCAAAGCGTTGCCGCCGTCAATTCGAAACTAGGCCACGTATACCTCTTTCTTAGCATTGCTGAAGGAGAGAGCGAGAAAAGACTGACTCTTTCGCGAGCTTGAATGGAATTCAGGCACGTGTATTGACGAATTACGCAAGGCTCAAGTTTGACGCCCTCCATAAGGAGCAGCAACTTCCATAGCGAAAAGCCGCGTCAGGAGGAAGGGATAATAAGAATTCGTGTCTTTTTTGTTATTTTGTTTTCTCTCGCTTTTTGTCTATCTCTCTTTGAATTTGCTTCCTTTTTGTCGCGGTAGAACAAATAAAGCCAATATTTATTTCTGTCTTATCCAAAACATCTCTACAGCAGCCCAATTAATACATAGGTAGACATGGTGCTAATTTGCCGACCCATTCTACTGGTACAGCAGCCAAAAGGCGGTTTAATACCATACCGCTTCTGGTAAGTCAGTAAACTTTGCGAACTGAGATTTGTACGACTAATGTAGCCCGAGACTTAGTTCACTGCAGCGATCGCAGCGCTGTTGCCGGCGTCAAAATGCTCGATGCTCGCGTGAGCCTGTCAGAATAAATTGAACAAATAACGTGGCACTCGCGAACCTCTTCATGAAAATTTGCCACAGCACTAGCAGTTCCAACTATTAAACTTTCACTAGCATGCAAAAATGCTGCGCGCATCCCGCGGCAGTGGACGTCCTTGAATATATATATATATATATATATATATATATATATATATATATATATATATATATATATATATATATTATATATATACAGATGCCCCATGACCAGCACATATTGTCAAACTACGCCGGGAGAGACCACAGCACATTAGTGAAGCGAGATCAACAGAGCCGCGCTTCTGCATGAGCAACTCGTTTGCAGTTCTGTAACACGTGCACATCGTTAGGCACATCTCGCAACATTGAAGATGAGGGAAACTAGTCATCGTGGCCACATACATACACCAGAAATCCTGCAGGACTAGAACCGCTTCGCGACAGCAATATCCGCCCCCAAAATGTGCCGCGATAGACACCGGTTTTGCCCCCATTATTTTCACAAACAACATTCTTCATACAATTCGGGACGTTACGTTAAACAGTGTTGCGTTAAACATGAATGTACTTTGTGACACATCTTGGTGGTGGTTCCTAACGTTACTACCAAACAATGAATTTAGTTCATTTTGTCTTCGTCGTCAGGCTGGTAACTCATCACGTTCGTCTTCTGTGTGCCGCCATTGAAAACGTGCTGCCGAAAAACACAAATCAATTTACCTGTCCTGCGCTGTCTTAACAAATTATTTCATTTTAGCTGAAGCAGGTAGTGCACATGAAATATCGTGGATACCCCATTTAAGTACGTGCAGCTACTGACACCGTTGCAGTAAGCCTTATGAAAGCAATAACCAGTAGAAAAAAAAACATTCGTAAATATAATCTAAAGCTAACGAACAACAACCTGTAGGTCAAATTGCGCGAACTCGACCAGTGACGTCGAGTAAGTCAATTGAGCAGACGGTCCTCGCAAAAAGAGAACATTGGCAGCAAAGGATGAGTGGCCTGCTAACAACAAAGAGCAATAACAATAACTGCAGTTGTGGTTCATGGAATTAAGGTCAGAGAATATTAGTGCGGAATCAAACGTACAGAGCCACCTATTTTCTTTTTCCTCAAAACTATCGACCTTATCCTTCATATTTATTCTGCCGTGCAGACTGCCCTCTCAAATAGACCGAATGGAATTCGCACACCTCTTGGGAGTATTGCCTAGAATAAGTAAGCAGGCCTAAGGCCCTGGAAACCAGTTCGCCGCGCGCGCCGCGGTTGCCGTGTAGCGCAGTTGAATTAAGCGCCTTCCAGGAACTCATTCACTTGAAGGGAAACGATTGAATTCGCAAGGCTTGTGACGAAAGTTTGAAGTAAAAAAAATTGCAGAAATCCTTCACAATGTTCACCGCAATATCTGAATAGTGAAGTATTGTTCGAAAAGCAACATACAGCAGATAGTAGATTTGACCATTCAGTTAATAGAGTCTGAAGAAGTCCTCTGACGAACGTACGAGCAAACACTGTTACCATAAGCAGCATGTGCTGCTTGAGCACCAGTCCCTTGCCTTTCAGAGGTTGTAGCTGATGGTGTTCTTGACTGCTGTTCTCGGGTCAATGTCCACAATGAATATTTAAATAACATGCTATCTTGCCTCAAAAGTGTTTCTTATTATTTGAGCTAATACTGCAAGTCATACTCCGATGCTTGCTTTGAACTCAGAGTGCAAGTACAGCGAACGCGCACACACGCACGCACACACGCGCACGCACAATGCCCTCGTGACTGTCAAGGCCACTGGCCTGAAGGATTTCACGTCGCGACAGTGGTAAATTCTGCAACACAACAATAACATTGGCAAGCAGCCGTCTTCGGAAGTGGCGCTGAAGGTGGTCGCATCCTAAGCGCATCCCTTGGCGCATCACTAAGGATCACAAAAAGTGCAAAGCTATTCGACAGAGGCGCAATAGGCTTTCGCCATAGCCAATAATTGCTGACAAATGACAATTGTTTTGCTGAGGGGCGCCCAGCTCGGAGTCGAAACGGAAGAAAAATACTGGAAAAGATCATAATAATAGTGACTTCTTTCCCGTTTCTTTCATTTTTCAAGATAACTACCCTGTTTTTCTAGCGTCACCTATTCACCAGGCCGGCCGCTCAACATGTGCGCCCACTTGCCTTGGGTCTACATTGAACGTTTATGCCATATATTACATGTTGTGATACCTATACATTTCCTAATTTCATCTAAGCCCAGTAGCAAATATATATTTAATCGGCTTGCGTTCGCCATCTACCGGTGACAATTCTGACACGATTCTTTTTAAACAAGGGCACTTTGCTTCCCCAAGCGTCACTGCGAACCGGTCTAAGTGGCGATGTCATATTAAGTAACTTACATTCTGATTAAAAATTAGAAGACATCATAACGGAGCGAAATAAAGTTTCACGACCTTACCTCGTTTGTTTTGTTTTTTCCCGCGCTTCTGCCGCCCGACATTTTATTTGTTTCTGCACACCACTCCATGTCTACCTCGAAATGGCTTCCTCGCGCAGACGTTACATTTCTGCGCCCTAAATACTCAGCAACACGGCCCATTTCTAAACACCCTACTCCCGGTCATTTAGCCAAGAAAGGACTTTTTTACCGCTTGCTTAGGGGCAGCTGCCCCAAAAGAAAAGTTGAAATAGAACTGAAGAGCTAAAGCAAACATCAACATTTAACTTTTTTCTCGCCGTCGTAAGTTTCATAGATAGCCCCGAGTTAATGTTAACACGCACTGTACACTCCGCGCCCATGCACTTAGCGCAGACACCCGTGGAGCTGGGAACCGAAACAGAAAGGCGACGAGCCACATTTTTAGACCACTATCCGCGTGCATTACCCGACTCACGCGAAACTTGCCAGGACTACGCTTTACATAACCTAGAAAGTGGGTTCTCCGTATATCGCTGTCTCTGCGCTCTCTCGCCCAAGGAAAAGAAAGAAAAAGAAGGAACAGAACTTTCCTCTCTCTCTCGAGCACAGAGGAGACACCTCTATACCTTCTGGGGGTTAGCAAAGGTCGTCGCCTTTTTTTAGACGTCGCGCAAAGTACCTTGTTCTCGTCGACCTACACACACTTCCTCATTACGCCTCCCCGCGGACGCGTAACCCAGGACGAGACGGCGCGCGGACTGCCCCGAACTTCGCAGTGTGTGTGACGCCGGCTGCGCTCTAAGCGTAGCTGGAAACTGCCAGGGAGGCATACGTTATGTTTTCTGTTTTTTTTTAATAGCTTGCCCATCGTAGCTTGAATAGTGCAAACCGATCGATCTCCAGTTCAGCGATCGCCAGCAGTCGTCGCATATGACGGGACCCGTAACAGGTTTTCCCAGCGTAAACAGAACTGAACTCTGGCGCGCAGTGACTGCGCACGTGTGCGAGAACCAAGGAAGCGTCTTTCTCACGCATCGCTTTATTGACCTAAGCGTTTCCCTTATATCCTTAAGCGACGTCTGCACTTTTGAGCGCAGCCCGGGCGAGACGACGACGAAGAAATACAGAAATATTCGGTGGTTTTCCGCATTGCCACTCGCAAGAAGATAAATCAAGACATTTGTTGCTTTGTCAGGGAGGAATACAAGATACGCCAAGCAACAAGAACTATAGCCCTTAAAATAGAACAGATTCCTGAGTTGTCGAATTGAACCATTTTTTTTTGTACCACATTATTTAGAGGTGGCGGGTAAGTCTTCAGTTTTGCCCTTTTGAGCCTCGGCTAGACTGGTCACTGTCCATCCAGCGCGTTCGGCTTCTGCTTAGGCCGTGATGCTGCTACTTCTATAATTCAATAATAACTCCAGGCCTTTCGACACCATCGTATATAGCTGTGGAAAATTTTATGGCTGTACCGTATTTCTGTCACTTTTTCTCAATGCTGAAGGGAAGGAGTAGCAATCTTATGTGATCTAAAGCCAAACGAGCTACAGGAAGCACTGAAGGCTAGCGAATATTTTCTACACTACACTCAGCTACAGCGACGGACAGGTGTTCTTCCGTGTGTACCTAATAACAAAAAGGCGCGTGTATTGATTTTCGAGAGACCATTTGAGACAAAATCATCAATACAGTTTTCGCGTATCTATAAAATTGACATTTCATAAAAGCTGTTATTAGAAAATAAATTCAAGCGAAAAAAAATCACGTATAGGTTCGCGTCCAAAGAGCCGTGCACGTTGTCCCCGAGCGTCCATGTACGAACACAAAATAAAGCTTCCTATAGGAGTGGCGCAGATTTCGCAGAGATGATTAAGTGGAGTGATATATACATTCCACAGCTCACAAGTGAAAAACAGCGCGAAGCACGAAGCGCAGGAAACACGAAAGCATTAGGTGAAACGGAAAGAGTTACTGGCCTAACAACTGAAATTCATTCGTTTCATTGTACATATTTTCTCCCTGCACTTCATGCAACGCGCTGGTTTTCAATCATGAACATCTACTAACTTGCCCGAAATCACTACCCTGGTCTAATGCATTATTCAGCGTCGTAAGACCACCCGCATTTCAATGGCGCAGCAAAGTAAGGTGTCGTTCTAAAGACATGGCTTCTTGGCCTGTATTTCTTCGATGCGCCCAAAGGAAAGCCGTTCGGCAACGAAAATGCTATTCTACTTGAATTGTGTGCTTGGCCCCCGACAATTTCAGACATCGTTCGTTGTGTACGATTTGCCAAAGCAAACAGTGCGAATCAAGAGCTTTTGCGTGCGTGCGTGCGTGCGTGCGCGCGTGCGCGTGCGTGCGTGCGTGCGTGTGTGTGTGTGTGTGTGTGTGTGTGTGTGTGTGTGTGTGTGTGTGTGTGTGTGTGTGCGTGTGTGCGTGTGTGCGTGCGTGCGTGCGTGCGTGCGTGCGTGCGCGTGCGTGCGTGCGCGTGCGTGCGTGCGTGCGTGCGTGCGTGCGTGCGTGCGTGCGTGCGTGCGTGCGTGTTGTGTGTGTGTGTGTGTGTGTGTGTGTGTGTGTGTGTGTGTGTGTGTGTGTGTGTGTGTGTGTGTGTGTGTGTGTGTGTGTGTGTGTGTGTGTGTGTGTGTGTGTGTGTGTGTGTGTGTGTGTGTGTGTGTGTGTGTGTGTGTGTGTGTGTGTGTGTGTGTGTGTGTGTGTGTGTGTGTGTAAACTGAGAGGATGTACAAGGTAGAGCACTGCACGGGCTCGGGCTTACCCGAAAGCCCGGGCCCGGCCCGGCCCGTGGGCCGGGCCGGGCCGGGTAGAGGAGTTTTTTCACGGGCTCGGGCCGGGCTCGGGCACGGCGTGTGCTTTTTGACCCGGGCCCGGGCCGGGCTCGGGTTTTTTTGACGCGGGCCCGGGCCGGGCTCGGGCTTTCTGCGAGTTATTCTCGGGCTTCTCAACTCTGAAAAACATGTATTATTCGGTCTCGGGCCGGGTTCGGGCCGGTTTCGAGTCGGGCTCGGGCCGGGCTCGGGCTTAAGGTAAAGGTTTGGCGGGCCGGGCCGGGCGGGTAACGTAAATTATTTCCGGGCCCGGGCCGGGCCCGAGTCTCGCCATAAAAGTTTTGATCGGGCTCGGGCGGGCCGCCCAATGTGAAAACGGGCCCGGGCCGGGCCCGGGCCGCAAAAATCGGCCCGTGCAGTGCTCTAGTACAAGGGCTGCCTCTATAAGGCAATGCGTGCCGGAGTAAGGAGAACCCAACGGGTGGAATATCAGACGCACTCATCGCATGCCTGCGTGTTCGCGTTTCTCCGAACGACGAGGAGAACGGCGCACTCGAGGATTGTGCGTTGCTAGCCGCGGAATATTTCGCATGCCGAACGCATCCTGCAGAAAATGGCAGCCAAGGGCCGTCGCGTTCGTGCGAAGCCGCGAAATGGTGACCGCTTCATTCTTGTTATATATATATATATATATATATATATATATATATATAACAAGAATGTGTGTGTGTGTGTGTGTGTGTGTGTGTGCGTGTGCGTGTGCGTGTGCGTGTGTGTGTGTGTGTGTGTGTGTGTGTGTGTGTGTGTGTGTGTGTGTGTGTGTGTGTGTGTGTGTGTGTGTGTTTGTTTCGTAGTGACTTCTTTAACACCCTAGAGGTCGAAATATTGTGCTGGTTGCTGGTTCCAATAGGGCATTGGAACCAGCAAAGTATTGCATTGTATCAAGCGCGTCCAATTCATCATGGCGTACTGAGATAGGAACACTCGAGTTGTACTTATACAGGACATATTGCCCGCCGTCCTAAGGCGTTGCGCAAATGCGTCCATAAAAGCCGCGATTTTGTATTACCAAAGAGATCTTACAACAACCCTTGTAAATAAACATGTATGAAAACTATATAATTTTATATGAGAGCACATATGCATGCATCGTCGTAAGGTCTTGATATGGCTTGATACAAGGTATACGTACCTTATGAGTTCTAGCACGATAATGACTTGAACACGCACTATTGACACAAAGTGTGAACTCCATACGATGCTCGTCCGTGTGACAAATAAATATTTATACTGAAACTTCAAAATTTATACAGAATTGATGCACATTTTGCCTGCGTGTCCGTCATAAGCCTTGCTCCACTGCGTCAAAGTTATTTTCCTTCAGACAGACAGACAGACAGACAGACAGACAGACAGACAGACAGACAGACAGACAGACAGACAGACCAGAAACTTTATCTTGTCCTAAGGGACTACTTTGTCGTAGTCGCGGGCCACACCTGCACCGGGGACGGAAGACCGTGATCTTCAGCCCTTTCGCAGGCCCTTTGGACAGCCCGAAGCTGGACTTGAAGGTCGTCGCTCTTGACGGCTTCTTCCCAGTCTTCTTGCCTGTTGAAAGGCGAGTGGTGCAACGCAGAACATTGCCACAGCATGTGGTTAAAGGTGGACCTTTCCTCGCCGCAGTCGGGGCAGCGGGGATCCACACCCGGAGCGTAGTGGCTCAGCCTGGATCGAGACGGAAATGAGCCCGTCTGAAGCATTCTCAACACCGAGGCCTGGGGTCTGCCAATCTTCGGGTGAGGAGCCGGGAAATACCTGCGTCCCAGCTGGTAGTGAGCCGTGATGTCGTGGAAAGCAAGCAGCGGGTCCGTGGTCCGGTCGATCCCCTGCGAATCCGGGCCCCTCAGACTGGCGCGGTTGACGAGACCTCGCGCCTGGTCGTGGGCCAGCTCATTGAGGTTGATCGAGCCGGGAGAGACGTTCCGACCCATGTGAGCCGGGAACCAAGTGATGACGTGACGGACCATGCCTGGCTTGCGGGTCCTAAGCACCGCCGCAGCCTCGACCGAGACGGAGCCGGCGAGAAAGGCCATCGCCGCCGACCTGGAGTCCGTGAAGATCTGGGTGCGCCCGGGATCACTCAGAGCCAGCGCCACTGCGACTTGCTCTGCGACGGACGCCGTAGAGTGTTGGATGGACGCTGCATTCAGGATTTTGCCCTGGGGGTCAACCACCGTGGCCACGTACGAGTTTGATTTGGGATACTGCGCCGCGTCGACAAAGTACGCGAGCTCTGGGTTCTGCAGGGCAGTCTTGATGAGTTCTCGGGCCCTGGCTGCGCCCCTGGCCTCGTTGTGTTGTGGGTGAACGTTCCTCGGGAATGTGGAGACTCGAAAGGCGTCCCTTTCTTCCTGGTTGAGGGGGACGGCGCACGACTCCGCGGCCATGGCGGTGAGGCCCGCCATCTCGAGTATTCGGCGGCCGGACTTGCTGGCAGACAGGCGACCGATCTGTGCCGTTTTCTGTACTTCTACGATTTCGCTCAGGGTGTTGTGGACCCCGAGCTGCATTAGCTTCTCCGTGCTGGTCGTCACAGGGATACCGAGCACTCGTTTAATGCTCTTCCTGATGAGTGCGTCAATCTTGTTCTCCTCAGACTGCGACCAGTTTAGTGCCGAAGCCACATAGTTTATATGGCTCATGAGGAAGGCGTGGTAGATCCTTAGGAGGTTGGCTTCGCTGATGCCCTTCGGCTCGTCACTCGAGAAACGAGTCTGAGCATGTTCTCCGTCTTCGCCCTCAGGCGCGCGATCGTTTGCACGTTGCTGCCCTTTGCGTTGATGACCAGTCCGAGCACCCTGAGATAATCAACCCTCGGGATGCGCTGACCCGTCTTCGTTTTGAGATCGATCGGTACTTGATCCAGCGGCGTGTCGAACTTGCGGCCCTTTCTGTCGGGCCGATACAGCAAGAGCTCCGACTTGGTTGGCGAGAGGACCAGTCCCGTGCCCTCGAGGAATTCTTCCGTGACGTCCAGGGCCTCTTGCAGAGCCCGCTCCACCGCTGCGTCCGACCCGCCGCTGCACCAGATGGTGATGTCGTCCGCGTAGAGAGCATAATTGAGATTGACGCCCCCGATTCGGTCGAGTCAGGACCGATAGGTCTCTCATGGCGATGTTGAAGAGCAGTGGGGATAGCACCGCACCCTGAGGCGTGCCGCGGGTTCCCAGCGCGTATCCGTCCGACTTGATCTCGCCCAACTTGATCGTGGCCTTACGATCCCTGAGGAAAGAGCTGACGTACGCGTGAAAGCGTTCGCCGAGGTTCAATTTCGACACAGAGTCGAGGACGTGCTTGTGTTTGACGGTGTCGAAAGCCTTGGCGAGGTCCAGCGCCAAGATGCCTCGGACGTCTCTCGTGACCACGTCGACTATCTGCCTCTTGATCAGTAGCATGACCTCTTGAGTGGACAGCGATGGTCTGAAACCGACCATGTTCGGCGGGAGGAGCTGTCGTTCCTCGACATACCTCGATATTCTGTTGTGGATGACATGCTCCGCCACCTTGCCCACGCAGGTCGTGAGCGAAATGGGTCGCAGACTGTCTATGGCCGGTGTCTTGCCTAGCTTCGGAATTAGGATCACTGTGGCTTCCTTCCAGGCATCCGGTACGGTTCCGGCCGCCCAGGCCTCGTTGATTTTCTTGGTAAGCAGTTCAATCGAGCCGTCGTCCAGATTTCGGAGGAGTCTGTTCGATATTCCGTCCGGCCCGGGCGCCGATCTTCCGTTGAGGCCTTGAAGGGCCGCTCTGACTTCCGAGACAGAGAAGGGGGCGTCGAGGTCCTCGTCCGCTTTGCCACCGTAGGCCGGGTAATCTTCCGGCCCGGACTGCCCGATGGGGAGGTAGCGACGCGCGACTTTGTCCATCACTTCGTTCGCAGATGCGCCTTCGCTAGTGAGCTTGTGAACCAGCCTGTCGATGGCCAGAGTGTGGTTTCTCTTGGACTGCGTGTCGTCCAGTAACTGCTTGAGGAGGTTCCACTTGCCTCCCGCGTGCATCTGTCCGTCGACCGACGCGCAGACTTCGTTCCATTGCTGCTGGCCGAGCTCCTTGCAGTGTGATTCGATCTCGCGGTTGAGGGCCGCGATCCTCCTCCGGAGGTTTCGATTCAGCTTCTGCGTCTTCCATCTGGCCGTGAGGGAATTCTTGGCTTCGACCAGGTGCGCCAATCGAGCGTCCATGCGGTCGAGCTTGAGGTCCGTTTCAACGGTCTTGGTGACTGCAGCCACGTCCTTCTTGAGCTTCGCTACGAGGTCCGCGAAGGTCTCGTATTCTTCGTGGTCGGCCTTCCTTCTCTTGCAAAAGGCGTCCCAGTCCACTATTTTGAAGGCCCTCTGTGGGGCCGCGCTGACCGGGAGGGAGATTTCCACGATGTAGTGGTCACTGCCCAGGTTCTCTTGTAAGTTATGCCACTCCGCTCCCGGTGTGTTCTTGACGAAGGCCGTGTCCGGGGGGGGGTGTCTCTCGAGATCGAGTTTCCCATGCGCGTGGGGTAATGGGGGTCGGTAATCAGTTCTAGGGAGCTGTAAGTTACTGCCTGCATGAGTCTGCAGCCTTTGGGAATGCTTCTCACGTAGCCCCAGGCTTCGTGCGGCGCGTTGAAATCACCGGCCATAACGAGCAGCGTCTCTCTCGCCTTGGACGATGCCTTGGTTGTTAGGCTGTAGAAGGTCTGCCGGTTGTCCCTAGGAGAGCAGTACGCATTGATAACGTAGACGCTGTTCTTGAGCCAGCTGTTGGGTATGCTCGCGACGATCTGGTGTTACCAAGGCGGAGATTGTGCTCTTGGAAGGCACACTTCTTTGCAATGAGTGTCGCGATGCCGTGCCCGTTCTCCGCTAACGAGGAGACGGCTCGGTACCCCGCGGGAGGGTAATTGTTTCCATTCCCGTTTCTTGTAGCAAAATGACGTGGGGCCTCTCTTGCGGCTCCCGGCTCTTGATGAACTGCACCAGTTGAGGCCTGCGCCTCCGGAAACTGGCGCAGTTTCACTGCCACACGATGAGCTTACTATCCGGTCTCGCCATGGTTGGGCTTGTTGAACCGGAGGTGGGCTGGGATGCCATCTTGCTCGTCAGCCCGCGACTGCTGGTTGTCTTCTAGCATTTCACTGGACATCACCTCCGGCCTGGCGGCGTCGCTGTAGTGTACGTCACAGCGCTTGGCAAGCTCGTTCTCGAGCAGTTGCACTCTGGGTAGAAGGGTCTGGTTGCTCTGTACCAGCTCGGTAAACGATTTTTGCATGCGGTCTAAGGACCTCTGCATGGCAGCCTCCGCCGTGCTCACGTCCTCAACCGTACCCTGGGATGAGCTGGCTCTGCGCTTGGCCGCCCTTGCTGTGGCTCCTTCTTCCGCAGAAGGTTGCCTTGCCGCGGCCGCTTGGGCGGCGCTAGCGTTTCGGAATGCCTCGAAGTCGGCCTTCATTCTCTGGATTTCCTCCTTGAGACTGGCGTTTTCGTTCATCAACTGCGCGATCCTAGGATCGTGCGCCCGCTCGCTCGCCTGTGCGGCGGCGTGTTTCGTCTGGACCGTCGGCTTCGTCTGCTTCACTTTGTCGGCCCAGGTGGGACCTCCTGGGATGTGCACCTTAGACTTGGAGCGGCCCCTGGACTGAGAGCGCCCTCCTTGCAAGGAGCGCCCCTGCGAGCGGGAGCGCCCTCTGGAGCGGGAGCGCCCCCTCGAGCGGGAGCGCTCCCTCGAAGAACTCCTCTTCCTTAGCGCTGACGTAGTGCTTGGCTCACCTCGTGTGCCGCGTTGGCGCCCTTCTTGGCGGCGGCAGTTTTCTTCCGCCGGCGTCTTCGGCGTCTCCGCCTGACGACATATGGCGTTTGGAAGCGTTGCTCGCACTTACGATCAGTCGTTGGGTGAGGGCCCCCACATATGCCGCATCTCGCCTCACACTGGTGGCCTTCGGTGGGGGACGCTGCTCCGCATCCCCTGCACTTCTTCACACTCGGGGTCGGACATACATCGGCCCTGTGGCCCTGTTCCCCACAACCGTAGCACACATCCACTTGCCTTCTGTATAGAGTGCAGGGCAGCATGCCCGCGCCGCACATGACAAAGTTCGGCACCCTCAGTCCGTCGAATAGGACGATAACCGTGGTGGTGGTCTTGATGCGACGCACCTCCAATGCGGTGGGGTTCCGTTGGTTTACGATCATTGAGTGGAGCTGAGCGTCGTTGAACTCGGCGTCGACTCCCCTCGCACTTGCACCCTTGCACGTATTGTCCGAGGCGGCCATGTACGCGGCCACCTCAAAGACCCCTTCGCGCAGGCAGATCTGTTGAACTATCGCGTAAGCACGCGCGTTCCTTTCTTCTGGTGTTGATACGACGTAGATGTTTTTGACGTTGTTAGGGCAGACGATGTCTTCACCTACCTCGTCGGGGGAAAGCGCCGCCGCCATAGCCAACGCTTGTACCACCCTAATAGTGCTGATCTTTTTCACGTCGAGGCCACCCCGTGGCCTAAAGATGACTCGAATATGGTCCCGAGGAAGTTTCGGGAGCCTTGAGGCGGCAGCCAGCTTCTTCAGCGCGTTCCGCGGGGCTGCCGTGCGGCGGACCGCCCCTGCAGCCACCCTGCTTTACCGGGCTCTGCGTTGACTTGGGCGTCTCTTGCCTTACCTTCTTATTCTTGCCCGTTGCCGTGGTCCAGCCGGGGCACCTTGCTTCTTCGGGGGTGATTTCTACCCCCTCCACCATCTAGACTTCGGGCATGATGCCCCACCACCACCGAGTTAGGCCTAGGCCTAGCCCGTACTCGTCACCGGTGTTAGCCCGTTAGGGTTAGCTCCACATGGCGTGGCGAAAAGTTCAAAGTCGTATAATAGTTCCAGAAAAACACCTACCGAAATAAATCCGGTATCGGCTTGATCCCCGCAACAAACTGCGTCGAATGATGCACAATAATCAAGGTTTTCCGCGGACTTTACGACCGAAAACATTTGAGGAAACGGGAGCCGATGTTTGCGCGTCCGCACTTCCCGGCGGACTATTCCGCCTTCTATTTTCCTTCAATCCTACTGTTTTCGTATATTCGTCTCGTGGAGTGACAGATCACGGTTAAAAGGGTGGCGTGATCGAGACTCAATGACAGGGGGCGAAAAGAACGGATAAAAAAAATCAATGGTTACAAAATCGGGAGCCATATTTTGTAACAGTGCCATTCCATTCTCCATTCTTTCTTTCTTTTAATAATCAGTCGTACCGAGTGGCCAACCCCGGTGATAACGGCGATGCGGCGGTGTCTGAACCAATGCCGAATTGCGAAAACATCGGAAAACACACTACACACATTGAAAAGCGCGAATTGCCACGTATACACAAAAGTTAGGACACAGGTACCAGGCGTCACTAACTCATACTCGTCATGAAATAGGGGAGTAAAAAAATGCATGCACATGCACTTCGTGATATGGAAACTTTGCTTCAGTAGCCGCTACCTCAGCCAGAAGTTTATAAATTTTTCCTTCGATTTGCGTAGCGCCATCGACGGGGTCAAGTGTCACCTTTCCGTTTTATGTGAATGGCTTCTAAAAATTCCAGCGCCAATTTGCTCTAATTTCCGCCTCGAATCCTCGCTCGCGAAATTCGCTATGCCAATCTTAGACGCAGAAGAAAGAGAAAAATAGCATGTGAATGGTTACAGTCATTTTACACAAAGAGGCAAGGTGATTCTGGTTCAACCGACCCATCGGTAGCGCTATGCAAATCGGAGGAAACACTTAAAAGCTCCGGGCCCAAATAGTAGACTCTCACGTAGATGTTTCATGGCATGAAGGCGTGCGCAAACCTTCTCTATTTGTACACCGTTCTTGCACGAGTTATAAACACTTGGTATTGGTGCCTGGTTCGATGTACCCGGCTATGTGTTTAGAACAACTCGTCCTGATGAAGTTTCACTGCACACTTCATTGCGAGCATTTGTCGCCGTTATCTTCAGGCATGGAAGGAAATCTCCACACGCATGATGCATCGCCTCTGCAAAGCACTTGCAATGTTACAATCAACACGACCTGGTACGGTGTCGTTTTTCGATACACTAGACTACGTGCAAAAAGGATTCTAGCGACTTCTTCAACAGCTTTCATCTGCAAGAGGCAAACCTTTGTGGTTTATAGGGAAAGACAGATGGCAGTTATTGAAGATATTCGGCAAAGTCAGCAGGAGGAACGAAAATTCATTGGTAAACACTAACGGCATCTGTACGGGTTCTTCTTGCACTGAACAATCCGTACATCGAATACACCTTCTCGAAGCACCATCATTATTATTATCATTATCAGCCTATATTTATGTCCACTGCAGGACGAAGGCCTGCGATCTCCAATTACCCCTGTCTTGCGCTAGCTGATTCCAACTTGCGCCTGCAAATTTCCTAACTTCATCACCCCATCTAGTTTTATGCCGTCCTCGACTGCGCTTCGATCGATCCCTTCTCTTGGTACTCATTCTGTAACTCTAATGGTCCACCTGTTATCCATCCTACGCATTACATGGCCTGCCCAGCTCCATTTTTTCCTCTTAATGTCAACTAGAATATCGTCTATCCCCGTTTGCTCTCTGATCCACACCGCTCTAGCTCTTCCTGTCTCTTAACGTTAGACATAACATTTTTCGTTCCATCGCTCTTTGTGCGGTCCTTAACTTGTACTCGAGATTCTTTGTTAACCTTCAAGTTTCTGCCCCAAATGTTAGCACCGGTAGAATGCAATGATTGTACACTTTTCTTTTCAATGACAGTGGTAAGCTCCCCGTCAGGATTTGGTAATGCCTGCCGTATGCACTCCAACCAAATTTTATTCTTCTGTAAATTTTTTTCTCATAATCAAAGTCCCCTGTGAGTAATTGACCTAGGTAAACGTACTGTTTTATGACTGTAGAGGCTGACTGGCAATCTTGGACCATAGGACGCAATATATATTCCAGCCAGATCGTTCAAACCTCGAAAACAGGCAGGAGTTGTGCACTTTCCAGAAGCAGTTGCCAGGTTGTTTTCCGTCCGTCCGTCCGTCTTGTCTGTCTGTTTGTTTGTTTTCGTTTTATGTCTCCATGTAGAGCACTGATCATTGACGGGTGCGTTGGCGAAGAAGAAGAGAAAAAAGAAGGCACACCATCGCAACGCATCATGGGCGAAACACGTTGCTTAGACGAAAAGTGATGCGACCATTCGCGTTGACCAGTATAAAGCTTCAAGATTTTTCTCCGAACGCATTTCCAACACAAGATAGCATCTTTCTCTGTTGCGATTAGTGAGTACCAGAAGAGTCGTTGTCACCCAGATGCCCACATGGCCCAGCGGAATGCACTCGCAACGGCTAACACGCGTGCTGCGCTAATGCAAATCACGTCCTTGTAGAAGCCACCACAACTGCATCTTCCAGCTCGCGATGGCTGGACAGGTCAGTCTGGAGATGTTACCAAGTCGGCTTTGCCAGTTGTACTCAACTGCCTTTCGCGCATACGTACTTCTGGCTTTCTAGGACCAGCGTTCCGAATGTCCCATAGGATCTATAAACCGTTTCCTTGCTACTTTCAGGAGACTATACTTGATGCCCTATTTCTTGTCGTGACTAATACAACAATGATTACGGGAAATCGGGCACATCAGAGCACGAAATGCGTACCCCTGTTGTCACTTTGCCATTGCACCCAGTCTCCCCTTCCCAAATAATTCCCTCCATTCCGTTTGGCTGCGGGCTGCTTGATTACGCGCGCAACAAGTAGACGTGCCAAAGGCGCCAATAACCAGCTCCATTGGTGAGCGTCCGTATCCGCCGCGATTCGTTCTTAATGAGGCGTTCGAAGTGTGCCACTTTTCGATACGATAGTGGCGGTCATTTCGAGCGTATGCCTTAGGGCCAAGCTTGGCGGGGCACGCACTGAGCTTGTCCGCTAGCCATTTGCAAACCTCACTGCGTCTAATAAATCGTCATTAGCGGAGTGGTTCGCATAAAGGGCTATCAGGTGATCCGCTCTCCCGTCCCCGTTCTCTGTCCTGCCAGCGAAGCCCATATTCTTGCATCACAGGCCTTACGTACCGTGCGTTTCCTGCGTGGTAACTGATTACATCATACGTGCTGCTTCTCATGAGTCGTAGAATAGCATGGAGGGTTGAGTCGCGGGAATTTTCCGTCAAATAAAAAAAAAGGAGTGGCGTTTGACTCTAATACTTGAGAGCGATAACTAAATCCCTAAGAGAAGTAACGTGAACATTCGGAAACTGTCACATTTCATGACAAGCGGGGACCGTTCGTTATTGCTTTACACCGGCCTTTAGGCGATATATAGGACTCACCACCAAAAACATCAAAAATAAACTTTGTATTTACAGAAAAAAAAATGCGTTGCATTTACTGGAACTGGATACTGCTGTGCGTGTTTCTTATTAGCGTTTAAATGAAAACCTTAATATTTGGTTGTACACAGTTAGCAGATAGCCCCGCTGTTAATACGTTACAGCTAATTTGTGAGCTACATTAATGGTCTCCTCCGTCGATGACGCCTAATCAGGAACAAGGAGCAGTAATCAATATTCATGTGACAGCAAACCTAATAGAGAAAACGGCTTCACCGTCTAGACGGAGTGAGGAATTGATAACCTCGCGCAAAAATCTACAGATTCTTCTCACAGCAGCACGATAGAACACAATGAGGCACTGTTCGCGTTTCGTTCTTTACCACTTATATGGAGACTAAGTGGACAGAGCGATGACTAAGCCGGCTGTAAACGCCCAGTAAAATCATGGTAATTAATAAATAGAGACACGCACTCACGATATCTGTAAGAAAGCGCAAGTAGCAATCACGCCTCGAGAAAAACGCGGATGCAGAGCGGCATGTGCACAAAATACAAGCGAGAGCGAAAGAAATAAAGAAAGGAAAGAGTGGTATACTTTTAAAAGCTTCCCAAGTGTTCTTGAGAATTTGATTCTGCGGCGGGGTAAACGTCAGAGCTGACGCCCCCTCCCCTACAGCGATGCGTGGATATAACATAGTGCCAGTTTGAAGGATTAAATGCCCAGAGGGAAGCGTTGAAAGGATTTGAGCAGTGTAGCCCGGGCCGGGTAGATGGTCTAGAGCTCGGAGTTTATGGCCCAGAACTTCGCTTTTGTTCCCGGTTCACTGGCGAGTCTCCCACTCCCACGTGAGATGAATTCCTCAACTCCCAGTATCATATCTCGTACACATACATAAATACCAGAGAATGTGGACGTGGGAAGAGCCGTCGTTGTAGCTCAATGGTAGAGCATCACTAGCGCAATGCGGAGCTTGTGGGTGTGGCTCCCACCTGCGGCCAGCAGTTTTTTCGTCCACTTTCATATCCTTTTTGCCTGATCGTATCTACATTTCAACTAAAACAACAAATGATTTCCCCTACGCTTCTCTCGGCTTTGTGAGACTACGAAGTGAGGAATCCCAACAACGAGCACGACTTTCACTGAACTCCCAGGGTGCTTAGAACAGTATTGAAGGAAAGCTAGAAGCCGTATACGTACGGTTCGAAGGGTCGATCGTGAACCGCGCAGCAGTTACCTCCGCATTCTAGAACGTTCCTCCCCTCAACACTCCACCTCGACTCGATGATGATAGCGATGATGATGATGGTGATGATGATGTTTAGTGGCATCCCCATTGAAGCGGGGCGGAGACAAATAGTCACCTAGCCGGCTTGATTTATTCACTACATTTATCGCCACCTAGCCTTTCGTCTATTTGATCCCGATCTTAACAACAGTACTTAAAATCTATATCACTGTATTGTACCATTACCTCAGCTAGCAATGACCCCGCTTCTATTAATATCTTCCCTATTTTTTTTTGGCCACCATTACAATAATCGTCTCTTTCTTATCTCGACTGCTGACCAGTTAATCCTTCCATCTTCTTTGAATCACAAAGCTCTGGAAGGTGGACACTCCCTACGGGTATCGCCGGGTGAATATCGTTGCATTTCATGAACATCAACGTGCCGAGTTGGGTCCGTTTCCGTTTTTCTTTTTTTTTTTTCAGCACAAACATGCCTCATCCTGTGGCGCATACTTGCTCCGGTATGCTTTTGTTCTCAGTCAACCAGCTCGAGCCTCAAATAGCAAAGCACTGCCCTTTTGCCTTATCATACAGATTTCCGCTCCTGATTTCTTTCTTGCCATGTTTGTAAATTTCCATTGTATTTTTGTTTCCATCCTTTGCATCGAATTTACGTCTGTTAATCTCGCTTTCTTTTTCATTACTCCTGGTTGGCTATCAACACTTTCAGTTACACTGTACTTGGTTGCCAATTTTCTTGACCTCTTACTCCATTCCATGTCCACGCTTTTCAGGTACAGATATTTGTTCACTTTAGCCGGCAATTTCTTCTCATCCATTTTCCTAAGTATTTTTTCAAAGCTAATTTTGCTTTGCACTTCTCTGACTTCAAAAGAAACCCAAGCCATATCACCTTGCACTGCCTCATTTGTGGCTTTACCGTGGGCCCACAAAGCCAGTCGGCCCACCGACCTCTGTTTAAACCACAAAATTTAATTCAGGAACATTAGGGCTGACACCATTACACTTTTACAAATTTCTCTAAACACCTCGTATTTACTGTAGCGCCAGCGCGTTCTATGCTTCATTATTGCTGCAATGATCCTTCGTTTTCATTTTTAAATTATCGCGGTGGATGCTCGAGTAGGTCTTTCCTGATGTTTATGCATACGCCCAGGCACTTATATTGCTTGACTATTGGTATGACTTCCTCTTGAATTGATCTCAAGTCATTACTCGTGTCTTCATTAAAGATCATAATTCCCGATTTCTCTGTGCTAGACTTGAGGCCTAGATTAATTGGTCGCTGCCTTGAAACTTATATTCGCAAGTCTCTGTAAATTGTGATATTATTTTCCAAAGAGAGGGACATAATACTTGGGCGTTCCAGTTACATTTGTACTTCAATGCATAAAAGAGCGTTTTGACAAAAAAAGTAAGTTGAACAATGCGTTTTTACGGCGAGATTAATGGCGCATATCTCGAAACTGGTGTCATTCTGGAAATTCATTCCAAGTGGATACGCCTTGCAAACCCACCGGCTACAATTCGTTATTTGCAATATTTGCCGTAAAACAATTAATCAAGAAGTTCATTAATGACATTTTTGTTAATTAGTTGAATATGTGTTTGGATTTCTCGTGAAAGCACAGTCCGCCTTTCTGAATAATCCAGCTCAAGGACTGGAATTACGTTATCAGCAACAGGCGATGTTTAAAAATTCCGAAAAACGCAAACATAATCACCCCGTATATATCCATGACGTTACTGTAACTGGCCTGTACAAGGTCGTCTTATTCTAATCACCTTTGCCTTTTTAGATAAGGTTCATCCTACTTTCATGCCATCCAATCGAGTTTTTCTCCGTTTTAATCACTTGCTCTAGGAAATTAGTCAGCAGTGTCTTGCTCTTTGGACCCAGATCTTTATTAGCTGTATTGGTATTTTCGCAGGTCCTGCGGCCTGTTATTAGAGAGATTTTCATTAGGTTTTTTTTTTAAATTTTCTACGCTATATTTTTATCTCTCAGGCTTCCCTGTTTCTGGATCTGTTTGAGTGTCGATTACGCTTTCTTTCGTGCTGAAGTTATTCCTAATAACGTCTTTCATCTATACCGAAGCGCGTCGTCTCCTTCGAAGATGTTACCGTCTTCATCCCTTAAAGCCAATTGAGAATTTTATTTGAGACAGTGGATGGCAGCGCCGCCCCTTCATACAAGTGGTCACTGCTCTTCATCGGCACAACATGGCAATTCTTGAGAAGCGTAGAGTCATCTACAGCCGAGGGGCGATTCTACGGTCAGCTCGGTGGGGTGGAGCTAGGAAGAGCTTCGAGTCGAGGATTGTTTCAGAATACGAAGGGGGGGATCTGTTGCAAGGGCACGCTTATGTCTTTCTCGCTGCCAGCAAGGACGCCCGAAGCGAATCTGACAGCGCCAGACAGCGCTTGCTTTTATCGGCTGCTCATGTCGAGGCCAAAAAGGCGCAGCGCGCAGCCGTGGAAGACGCGCCTTGCGGCGCGAAGCGGGGACGCGGCAAAAACTGCATCATATATCCAAGCGGCGATGGTGGCGACGAGAATCGCCACAGCTTCCTGATCTATTGGCTTCATGCCGGGTGTTTGAGCGAACACTCTCAAATTTTTTTAAAGGTTGCCTGTGGCAGATAGCACAATTCTAGTTCATGAGCTGGTCTACTCCAAGAGGCGGACATTACTTGCACAAAACATTTAAATGCATAATCGACTGATTAACAAACATTGTCGTATTAGGTTTTTAACTAATTACATTATGGCCCATATTGCAATTTACAGATTCTAGCAGTGAAGTGCGAAATGCGAAAATACCCGTGTACTTAGATTTAGGTGCACGTTAAAGAACCCCAGGTGGGCCAAATTTTCGGAGTCCCGCCACTACGGCGTGCCTCATAATAATATCGTGGTTTTGGCACGTAAAACCCCATAATTTAATTTTTAATGTTAACCTTGTGTTCTTTAACGTATGCCTTAATGTAGGTACATGGGCGTTTTTTAATATTGTTTCCGTCGAAATAGCGGCCGCCACGGCCGTGATTCAAGCCCGCGCTCTCGTGCTCAGCAGGAGGACCGCAATCTTGTAGCGATGCCGTTTCGGTTGCTACTCCTTTTGGCGCTTTTCGCGCTTCATCAGTGGTCAGAACTATGCTCCGCCTGCGTTATGAATGAGATTAACCGCCCGTAAACGGTCTGTGATAAAAGTGGCATAGAACCAAGCGGAAGGCCTCGTCACAAAATCACGGCCCATGAACGCCATAGCCACTGAGCCACCACGCGTGGAGTTTTTCGGAGACTACGAAATAACTGTGCGCATATGAGCTGTTCTATTCTTTTCTATTCTACATGATTATTCCATTTAAAATTTTAATTGAACAGGTCTCCTAAGTATTTCATCGATAAAACTGTTTAAACTGCAGAATTATTAATTAGGTATTCGTTAGGCAATAAATTGAGACTGGGACCAAATTTAACGTGTTTAGTTTTCTCGGTGTTAATTTTCATCTGCCATTTGCTGCGCCATTCTTAAAGAGTCCTTAGGTCGGATTGCAGGGTTAAAGTGTCGTTCTGGTTGGTTATTTATTTATATATTACTTGGTCATCTGCGAAAAGACGTATGGAAGACTGCATGTTAGTCTCTATATTATTTATGTAGATTAAAAATAACAGCGGTCCCCAAACTGATCCTTGCAGGACACCAGATTTGACATGCATGTGGTGAGATACGAAGTGATATATTTTAATTCTCTGAAGTCTGTCAGAAAGGCCTTAATCCACACAAATATTTTGTCATTTAACTGTAGGCTACGTAGTTTAGTTAGTAGACATTGGTGAGGGACGCGATCGAATGCTTTAGAGAAGTTAATAAAAATTGAAAATGACCCATTGATGGAGTTGTGTAAATCGGTTACTAGCTGAAACAACTAGGTGCTACAGGATCTGTTTTTTTTTTTTTCTGAAAGCCGCGTTGGTTTTTAACAATTTATTAGATTCAAGGTGAGATATTATGTGACCATATATGATATGTTCAAGTAGTTTGCAGGAATTATTATTATTATTTGATTTGTAAACATATACACAGGAAAGAGAAAGCGAGAAACAAGGCTGGCAACTGATGTAAGAGAAATGGTACGGTAATCATTAGCGAAGTGCTTGACTCCAGATTTAAAGCAAGGAATTACATGCGCAATCTTCCACTCATCAGACACCCAGTGTCCAGTGACGTTGGAATATTAGTGATAAAACGTAAGATGAATTATCTGATGTTAGCTTCAAAAGGTTTTCGCTGATACCATCCGGTCCAGGGCAAGCTTTGCATGGAAGTCTCTCGATTGCGCGGGCTACGCCTGTCCCTGTTATCGAGATAGCTGGAAACTCGTGCGAAATTGCTTGCACTTGAAGCATCGTAGTTTGTAGCGGCAGATCGTTTCACAAAACCGAAGCAAAATGTTTTTTTTTAATTTTCAGCACATTCTTCTATCGACAGTAAGTCACCATTTTCACATTTCAGTTGTACGCTGGTTAGCTTTTCTTTGGGGTTTGTAACTCGCCAAAATTTTCCAGGGTCGGTAATCATCAGATTGGGCAGAGTACAGTTAAAGTATTTGTTTTTATCTTTATTGATTGAGGTCACTGTAAACTTTGCCAGCCTTTTGTAGTTTTCCAAGTCTAGATCGGCATTTCATGTCGAAGCTTTTCTAAATACCCGTTCTTTCTTGTTAATAGTTCTCTTCACATCACGTGTGAACCAAGGATCGTCTGCTTTGGACGGGAGAGTTAATTTTGGTACGCAGCCATCTTCCATTTTTAAAGGTTGTCTCTACATAAAAACCAGTTGTGGTTAACTGATCGGCTAGCGAAATTGTGTAGGAATTCGGCCACGAAAGCCGTGAAGATGCGGTTCATTTTGGCAATATCTGCGCGAGCGTAGTCAAGTCATTTCTTTTGTTTTCGTTGGGCGTGGTACCTCCAGAGTGCAGTGAACGGCCTTGTGGTCACTTATTTCCTCAAGAACAAGAGCTCTTCCGTATTCAGGATCGTTAGTAAATATCAGATGTAGAATATTTTCGCCTCGTGTAGGGTTTTTTTACCAATTGCGAAAGGTTGTGAATCTGTACAGTATGTAGAAAGGTAAGCTATTCTTGGCGATTATTGTTGCTAGAACAGAAGGTGTCAACCAGTGCATTCCTGGATAGTTAAAATCACTGGCCAAAACAAGTATGGCATTCGGGAACTTATTTGTGACCTGTTCGATAGCATCGTTAAAAAGATGCACAAAATCGGGTTGACTATCAGGAGGTCGGTAGCACGAACCAATAACACAGTGCACATGACAATTACGCGCAACAATACAACTCATTTCAAGCGGCGAGTTAAAAGGCATAAGATACGGCTGAAATTCCTTTTTGACAGAAATTATTATGTCACCTTCCCGCGACCCTTTTCGGTCTTTGCGAAAAGCAACAAATCATTTCGGCAACGATAGTTCATTATCAGCAATATGCTCGGTGAGCCACGTTTCTGTGCCCTTAGTAGATGATGATAGCAGCATCACACGCGTGTATCAGTTTTTAAGATATCAACATTCTTAAGTAAGCTTCGGAAGTTTGCCAGGAGCAATGAAACTTTATGCGCAGTTGGTTTGTAGTGAACCACTGCGGCTGGTCATTTATGCAAGTGTTGGCTTCTGTATTTTTTTTTAGTCACTAGGACGACAGAATTAGACACTGAGTCGTACCGATAGGTGCCATCTTGCATGTGCAGTAAGTTAAAATGGAACGTAAAACGCTCGTTTTCCTTGCGGTTTTACTTGGCAAAGTCTCGAATCTTTTTACGTATCAGCTGCATCTTAGGCGACTAGCCATACTGTTGGGTGAGATAAGATTATTTAGTTTGAAAGCGTTGCGCAGTGCTTCTGTTTTTTATTTCTATTCTAGAAACTTAGTGACAATGGGGCGACTGAAACCATAACGGCGTTGGCAAATCCTATGGGCACGTTCTATGTCTGCGAGAGGACGCTCTCTGTTCATTTCGTAGTTTTCTCTTTCAGTTTCAGACAGGCCCTTGAGAAGCAGGTTGTTTCTTCGCATTCTGTTTTATTCATGTCATCTACAACATCACAGAGTTCGTTTGCTCTGGCTATGCTTGACTTCTTTTACTGAGTCACTCATGCCTTTGCAGTTGGTTTCGATTTGAGCTATACCATTCAACGTGCCCTCAGTAGCTGGTACCCTAGTTTCAATGCCAGTGATGTCTTCTTGAAATTTCTTTAGTATATCTATAGTTTCAGCGTGGCTAGGGAGAGAACGTCATACATCTTGGCACCAGGGTTTTAGTCTCCACATCTCCGGCGCAAAGCAAGAGCAGAGCAAGGAACGATGATAGTAACATACAAGGACTAGGGCAAAAACAACGGACAAAGTTTGCTTCAGAGTAGAAGCAACTATTGCGGGCGCTTACTCGCCGACTAGTGAGCGAGGAAAGTGCCGATCCGCGCGCGATACGTGGACACATCAACACCCACCTCGCATCAAGGCACAACAAACTACGAACAATGAATGTAGGGGATCAGCGTCCCAAAAGAAATAAAATATTGAAAGCTATATATAGAATTCAAATGCCTACCTATAACGAAATACAAGCGACGATTCAGGCACAGCACATGGTGGCCGCGAATCCCAAGCCGGTGGCGTTTGACGCTCCGTTGTAAAGTGCATGGGGGCGCTCCCGTCGTCGTGATGTCGGGGGCGAGCCACAGCTGTCCCGTGGTGCCTTGATGAACGACAGATAGGGTGAAAGCAGCACTGAACTACTTATGATAGCAGCCAAGCAGCAGCATCAGCATACGGCGCGAGGCAATGCTATAACGAAATACAAGCGACGATTCAGCCACTGCACATGGTGGCCACGAATCCCTATTATCTATGTAGTAAGGAATTAAGGTGAGTAACGTTACCATACGCAGGCACGCACCTCCGGCGGAGGCGCGCGCTCATTGGTGCAATGATGGGACACCGGGCACCAGCTGCCACTCTCAACAGCTTCTCCTGCTCTCGAACTCCAAACATGCCTCGATCAAAGATGTGAGCGTTGCTTCTACGTCATGCGCCAGAACAGCCAGGGATAAGCAGCGCTACCCTAATTTAACGGCAGAAGAGAAGCAAGAACGTTTAGCTCGCAAACGCGCAAATAAGGCGCCACTATACAGGGTGTTCATTTTTAAGCTTTACGGAATTTTTAGAAGTCGCCTGCGGCAGGTAGCATATTTCTTATCATTGAGCTGGGTTATGATCGATGAGGCGGACATTAGTAGCACGAGAATTCGAAACACATATTCAACTAATTAACTTCTTAGTTATTTACTTTACGACACATATTACAATTTACGAATTGTATCGGTGAGCTTGTCAGGCGTATCCAATTGGAATGAATTTCCAGAATTTCCAGAGGAATTTGACAGTGTCAAGAATAACACCCAGGCCAATGAGCGAACAATTTGCTGAATATGCGCTGTAACTTCAAACGTAAAACGACTCTCCTACCTCTTCCCTCTCTTGAAGGTATCAACAGGGGTCGAACAAGGGATGTCTCAAGCTAGAGCTGACGTATCAACCAGAAGAATCGTCTGCGTCGGGGCAAAAAGAAACAGTACCTGCCTTGACGAAAGCAAGTGCCCTTGTCGAAACATTGGCTTCAGAGCGACAACCCTTGTTCTGCCAATGATTCATTTAGTGACGACTGAGAAGCAGACGAATCTTTGGTTACTCCGCTAGGTAAATCACATTTCCTTTAGCATTCTGTTGCACCTGGTGGTGTTGGTCGACAGTATGTATTACAGTTACTTCTACATGTTGTGCATGGCCTGCGACGCTCAACTCATTTACTTCTGCTCAACTCGATTCTTGCTCATAAGTAAATGACTCGTGACCGTGATGTGATTTGTTTGTTACAACTATACTTACGAAACGAAAAAAAAAAAGCCGAGTTAAGCGAGAACGCAGTGATTTCGGCGCGTACAAGTAACCAGCATTATTGCTAATAAGTTGAATAGTTTCATTATTGCTTTTCATCCAGCACAATAACCGTGGTGCAACGTGTGGCCAGAGAGAGACTCAAGCGGGTGCATGCCTTCCCTACCGATGGCTATTGTGATAGGCAGAGGCTTCAGAGCCGGTCAATCACGAGCCGTAATAACCCCCGAAAAGCATAGTGAATATGGTCATTGACTGCTTGGTGCTGGCTCAGCTTCCAGAGCTCTGCACGGAGACAGGAGTATATGGCAGCGTATATAGAGAGCGACACTAGCGATATGCTCCCAGCGTTGTCGGCAGTTCTCCCGCTCTCGCGTGCGTTGCAGATGATAAAGCCACACCGAGGTAGTTGCCGTGGCAGCGAGAACTTTGTGGTGGCGCACTCGAGTGATTCATGCAGCGGGACAAAGCCGTCTCGCCTCGGTCTGGCGTCAAGTGGCGATGAAGCGATAGAGAGCGCCGCACGCGCCGAGGCGAAAGTGCCGCAGCCGCGCGCCGTTGGCGTGCGCTTTCGCTTCGAGGCGCCGATCGGCCGATTCGGCGAACGGGGTCATGGCGCGCTGCGAGGGCAGAAAGAGGGCATCCGCTTCACGACCTCCGGGTTTATGCGGACGCCGAAATTCCGTCGATGAATTCAGTCCAGCGTACACTCTAGGGGAGTCAACGCAGTCATCGTTGCAGCCTTCAGTCGCCTTCTTCTGCCGAGCCTCGAACTCGAGCGCGCCATCAAAAACGCATTAAATGTTCTCTAATCCATCGCTCCTTGCCCGAGAGAGCACCGGACGCAGTTGCGCGGCTAAAAAGGAGGACAGGAGGGAAAAGCGGGGGCGCGCCTCTGCCATCGCGTAATAACGCAAGAGTTACGAACGTCATAATGACCGAAAAGTCGACATATAACGCCCGCCCGCCTCCGTATAGTATCCATGCAGTTCGCGACGAGGAGTGCGAGGGCTGTGCAGGATTGGCATTCGTCGTGCAGGGCCTCAGGCGAAAGCCATCTCTGACGGTTTCGTGCGGTCATGCCAGCGGCAATAGAGTCAAAGGAATTAAGGAATGGTCGTTACAAGGAAGTACAGCCTACGGCACATTCTTGCCTGTGTACGTGTGTGTCGAGTTTGCGGTTCTTATATCCTGGCTTTCTCATACGCCTACAAAGATTCATTTGATCTGAAAGCGAAGGCTATGCGGCTTGCGATATGAAGCCTTTTATGACAACACTCCAAGACACATTAAACATAACGCACTATGTAGCACTAGGCATCATTGAGGGCGTACACGCACAAGCCTTAGGGCTCGAACAAAATTAGAAATATGGCCCACAGTGGCATAAGTAACGTTTTATTTTAAGGAAGGGAGAATGAAGGAATATGCCTAATACAATGCCTAATACTTGCGCCCCCCCCCCCTTTTTTTTTTTTTTTTTGAGGGATTGAACCATCGACAACCCCATATATAGCGGAATTGAACAATTCAGAATACAATTTTCTCAGTATTTTGTGGAGTTGTGTGACAAATTTTCGTTTAGAAAACTAATGAAAATCACACTCTATGAGGCAGGTAGTTATTACGAGTGCGCGAATATTCGAAGTTTTCAATACCAATCGAATATTACACATTAATTACTCTTATTCGAAAATGAACTATTCGGTATATTCGAATACTCAAAATAACTAAAAAAATATTTCGCAACCACCTACTGGTAAACTATTGCTACTGTTCTTTGGATGCTAAATAAAGTATACCAAATTATCAAAAGTGATACAATGGCAAAATGTTCTTGAAGAAATGCAGATACAAAAAGGTAAATGCAAAATTTGCTTTCGGCTTCACGGCGGAAGCTAGCCTACATGACAACTGTGATTTCTGGTTGTAGTCTGTCATTTAGTGTTTGTGAAAGTCCAGTCATGTAGCAGTTTTATCTTTTACGCTAATACCAGTGATGTTTTCCTTGCAAAAGACCCATTCACACGTGTTAACGGCACACTCATCCTTCAGTTTTTTTGTTTTTTTTAACAGCGAAGCTGTTTATTTAATTATGGGGTTTTACGTGCCAAAACCACGATCTGATTATGAGGCACGCCGTAGCGGCGGACTCCGGAAATTTGGACCACCTGGGATTCTTTGACGTTCACCTAAATCTAAGTACACGGGTGTTTTCGCATTTCACCCCTATCGAAATGCGGCCGCCGTGGCCGGGATTCGATCCCGTGACCTCGTGCTCGGCAGCCCAACACCATAGCCACTGAGCAACCACGGCGGGTAGCGAAGCTGTTTAAGCCATCCATAATTTGTGGTTTGTGGTTCGTATCAATAAATAAAAGAAAACCTTTCTTGCCGGGGCGGGATTCGAGCCCGCGTACCCACGGTCCCAAGGCGAGCGTCGTAACCACTAGGCTATACAACCACTTTTTTTCTTCTTTATTGCATGGAATTATTAGTAGTTATATGCAAAAATTAGTTATTTATTATTATTTGATTTGTACACATATACACACAAGGACACAAAGGGATTAAGGAGGGAGCAAGCTGACAAGAGCAAGCTGACAACTGCCCCCGAGAGGGGCACAACGCCTGCCTACTGCTATATAGGAGGAGGGAATAGAGGAAATGAAAATATGAGGAAAGAAAAGAGGAAATAAAGAAATGACGGAGACACAGACAGAACAAAAAATAATGTCTAGAAACGGGAGGCCAAGTCAGTGTCCTTCAGAAAACTTAGCAGGGCTCGATGGGCCTGGTCACGTCGAGCAGCGCTCCCACTTGGAAATAGGCAATCTTCAAGGGTCGCACATTGCAGCCCCACAAGTCTATACTCCTTAATTAGTAATGCGCGCTGCGCAACGAATGCGGGACACTCTAAAACGAGATGTTCAAGTGTCTCACAGCAGCCACAAAACGTACACGACGGGCTGTCAACACGTCCTTGTCGGTATAGGCGTTCGTGCACCAACACAGACCCAACCCTTAACTTGTATAACAGTGCTCTAGCACGACGGGGCAAGCCTCGACCCCGAATACGGGGAGGGAACGATCCGTCTGCAACACGCCGGTCTGGGTGCTGCTTTAGGAGGTGTCGTTGAGTCACATTTATACACACATGAAAAACAAATAGACTGCCTAGCGTCTCTAGGTTATACAGCTACGCTTGCAGATCATGCATTTATGCGAACCCTATGATTACGTTCGAGCGTCGGCGTCTTCGTCCACAGCTGGCGCGTTCGCACGCTCGTGCTCTGCGAGGTGAAGGAGAGGTTTTGCGCGCTATGCTCGGGAGAGAGGTAAAGAAAATGAGGGCGAGAGACAGAGACGCATTCACGGAGTGGGTGTGCTGGAACGCGTTGTCGGCATTACAACGCGGTGGAACGTGGTGTCGGCATTGGAACGCGGTGTCGGTGTTGCAAGCTGCGCTATGCAATGCGCAGTGACGGCCATAAGTCCGAGACGCGCGAAAATAAATTATCATCATCATTAATAGATGAAAAGTTCGCGCGCACTTCCGGAACATACTGGGCTACGATCGCCCAGCTTCGCTGTTTCAAGCGTTGCGCGGCCGAGTGCAAGGTTAAGTGTTTTTTTTTTCTATTTCACGACTTCTGATCTTTTTTCGGCAACCATTTCTTTAACTTTTGTGGAAAGCTAGTCATATAGCAGCTAGTCATCCTTGGAAAGCTTCTTATAAAACAGGTTCTAAATATATGGCGAGTCTATTCCTGCATGCAGTTCTTAATGAAAATTAGTGATCGTTTGTCCCTGGTAGCTGGTTGTCTTTTTTGGACCATAGTCAGTAGAGGCGTGGTACCCAACTATACCTAAATAAATATTTTTTGCTGTAATACATGCGTCCGCAGTTGGCTATTCGCTATTCCATTCTGTATTCGATACTTACCTTTCGTATTCGATTCGTAATAGAAAAAGGCGATATTCGCCCACCTCTAGTAATTATATATGCGGGAGACCTATTTTGTATTTTGACACCTATTGTTGGGCTACAATCCAAACATCATACCAAATCCCCTTTAACCATCCTAACTGCCCGTACCTCTCAGAAACAAAAATAATAATCAATCCCCATTGGAATGCACAGTGCAGCCACATGCGGAGGTATTGATAAAGAAGAGCCTAATTGAGTTTGCTTATCTGTTTCACATCTTGCACGCTTGAACGAAAGAAAGAACGCAAAGAAAGCGAGGCCCGCGACAGTTCCCAATTCGGTATGCAAACCGGGTAAACAACGGCGTCATTAGAGCATTCTATGCAAAGCGAAGGGTTCTCCTCCTCTTGTCTCTGTGCTTGGGCGGTGCACTACTTTCTTCGCAGTCACCTCAGCGGGGGAGACTCCCACAGTCAGTGCAGTGGCTCCGAAGCGCACAAAGCGCGCGACGCCAACCCACAGCGCAACAGCGCGCGAACCAGCGCAACCGCGGCAGTCGGAGCAGCAACCAGAAACGCGGCGAACAAATGGCTGCGACCGCAGCAGTTCCGTGCGAAGAACAATCGCCTTTGTTTCTGCCCCCGCGCGGCGGTGCTGGAAAAACAAGGCCTTCCCTTTTATCGGCGCCGAGAATCTCGGCGACCACAAACACCGGAACCTCATGAGGCAAATCACGCTTCGGGCGTCAGGGGCGCCCTTTTTCAGTCGGAAAAGTCCCGTTATCCAAGACGAGCGCTCGTCTTTTCTCCGCGCCGCGCTTGGCTTCACGCCACACAAGGGAAGCGCGCTGTCTGCGTGCCGGACGAGACAGAGGCGCCGCGGCAGCGGGCACATCCGACTCGGAATGACCGACTTCGACGGGAAAGGCAACCGCCAACATTCATCGCACCCTGAACGCAAGCCCGAAGTGCATTTGTGAGCTCGCAACTTCGGCACGTCAACACACTATGAAGGTCGGCGCAAAAATAATGAGGGACTAGAATAATCTGGCACGCGCAACAATGCTTCTCGATCTTCAACACTGACTGACAGAGTGCTGCGTCGGTTAAGGTACGGACCAAGGGAGCTGACCCGACCCTTTACAGCGCTCATACTGATATAATTGCTACGGAAACGCGTAGTCCAAATTAAGGAGATAACCGGCGCGGATTGTATTTTGTTTGTGGCATGCTAGTCCAGCCAAGACAAGTTTGGCAATGTGCAGCACTGTCTTTAAACTGGCGTGAGGCCTGGTGCTATTGTGTTGGAAGAAAATGGTTCTTTCTCTGACCCGAATATGGAAATTCGGAAGGGCTTTTCCCCAGCGCAACCCAACAACACTGAGATATGGTTATTTACCGTGGTCAGAGCTGTTAATTTCCATACGAAGTTTCCTAGTTGTAATTCGCCTATTATTGCGGATAGGTTGCTCTGGACTATTTACCCTTCGCGCTGCAGCAGCTTTGCATGACCGTCTAGAGCGTTAATTGTCCTTTGTGTCGCTATCTCCAATCCTCAATCGCGTCGTCCATCGCCTCCCCGTGCTTATTTCCACTATAAGACATTTGAAATGTTCGAGCAACTGTTGCATTCATGACAAACAGGCGCAACATTTTGCGCACACACGGATTTAACGACACACCACTGCTGCACGCAGACGTCAAATCAGGGCCAGTATTCACAAGAAACTTCTTATTGCAGAATTGTTCGTGAGAGTAGATTCCAGCCAGTCGTATTGTTGGGTATGTTAGCTTTGTAAGTCCCACCCCAAATATCACGTATGTCATGATGATTGTGGTGATTATGATGCTTTCTATTGGCATCCCCTTCGATACGGGGAGGCGACAAATAGTCACCTAGCCTGTTTGAGCTAATCAGGTTTTGCTACATCCATGGCAGTCTAGCATTCTGCCTATCTCTCCTCGATCTTCTCTCTCCTCAATAAAACCTCGATCTCTATATTTTACAATTACCTATGCCTGTAATGACCGCAGCTCTATCGATCTCTTCCCTGCTTTGTTTTGCCAAAAATACTCTAAACGTCTTAAGATCCCGACCGCTGATTGCTTATCCCGAAGCTTCCATCCGCTTTGAATGTCAGCGCTTCTCAAAGGGGCTTGCTGGGTGAATATCTTAGCATTCCATTACGACGTGTGGAGTCGTCTCCGGACTTATGTTGCTGCATACACATGCTTAATCCTGGTGCGACTGTTTGCTCCGGTATGTTTATTTTTTTTTTCCTCTGCCAGCCAGCTCTGACCTCAAGTAGCAAAGCACTGCCACTTGCGTTATCATATACATTTCCCCTCCTGATTTATTTCTTGCCGTTTTTGTAAATATCATTGGTATTTTTGTTTCCATCCTTTGGATCCAATTTACCGTCTCTATATCTCTCACTTTTTTATTTTTTTTATTATTTTTTTTCATTACTCCTGGTTGTCTATTTACACTTTCAATTACCCTGTACTTGGTTGCCAGTTTTCTTGACCTCTTCCTCCATTCCGTAAGCACGTTTTACAGGCACATATATTTGTGCCCTTTAGCCGGCAATTTCTTTTCATCCAGATTCCTTAGTATTTCTTCAAAACTAATCTTGCTCAGCGCTTCTCTGACTGCAAAAGAAGCCCAAGACATGTCACCCTGCATGCTTCAATTGTGGTTTTACCATGGGCCCCCAATGTCAATCGGTCCACCGACCTTTGTTTAACTCCCAGGCCTGACAAAATTTCTTATTCATAGTACAGAATAAACATACATACCCAGGAAAGTTGGGCATTGCCCCTGCACCCATTAATCGAATTTCACCGCAATGCATCAGCGTAACTCATTGGGCAGCGATTAAAAAATCTATATATTTCAAAAGGTCGCTCGAATTTCAACAACTTTCAGTTGACAATGTAGAAAGGGTACACTTTTATAATATCATGCGTATTTAGGGCACTTATTCGTAACTTTTCTGCTCCGTTATAGCAGTGTTTTATACTTGAACAACATTCCGCTATAACGCAGCAAGTGCGTTACGACTAAGTGCAGTAAATAAGCAGGTTAATAAAAAGGTGTACCTTCGGGACCTTGCTAAATGAAAGTTGTCAAAATTCCGGCGACTTTCCGAAATATTTTTTTTTTTTTTTCAAAATGCTGCTCATTAAGTTACGCTGGTGTACTGCGGTGAAGTTCGACAGACTGCCGAAGGGGAAATGTCTAAAATTCCGGGACATGTGCGAACGTTAGCGCTGACACCATGACTCCTTTCCAAGTTCCTCGCGCCACCTCATATTTATAGTAGTTCCAAAGCGTTTTAAGTTTCATTACTCCTACATTCCGCTTCCCCTTCACACTGAGATAATCTTGGTGGATGTTTGAGTAGGCCTTTCCTTCGTATATGTATACACCAAGGTATTTATATTGGTTCACTATGGGTGTAACTAGCTGTTGTATTGATACCACGTCATTAATCGTCTCTTCATTAAAAATCATAATTCCTGATTTCTCTGAGTTAAAATAAGACCCAGATTTGTCGCTTCATTGTCACACGTATTCGCAAGTTTCTGTAAATCCCCTGCATTGTCCGCTAGTAGCACTATGCCGTTCGCATACTTCAGCCCAGAGACCCTAGGTTACGCCCTCTGCGGATGCAAGAATAAATCAAAACCTAATTCACTGTTTTCTAGTAGTCTTTGTGAAAGCTTCGTGAATTCGGCCCCCTGGGCTCGTATTGATAAAGCTTCTCTTTCGTGGGCATTTCCTCATTGGCAGGCGCGCAAGCGCCCACCAGTCATGCATGATAGCAACTGGCGTGGTAACGAAGCAGAAATATTTATTGCGAGTTTTTACAGTCCCGAATTCGCACATGGGACTATAAGGTACGCCGTAGTGGAGGGCTCACGATTAATTCTGACCCCCGGGTTTCTTCTTAGCCTTTACCCAAAAGCACGGCACACGAGCAGTCCACCCCCATCGAAATGCGGGCATCGCGGCCGGGAATCGAGCCCACGACCTCGCGCTGCGCTGGACAACGTCATAGCTATACTATACTGAGCCACCGAGACGGGTGGCCGATCGCAGAAGGCACTTACGAAACAACATTTGTGAATCCGGGCCACTGGTTTGCCTCAGAAACGCTCACAGATTAGTTCCAAATGAAGGAATTCTCTGAATTCAATCATGAAATGCCCCTTAATACTTTATCTCTGTTGAATATAGTCTTTCTGTGTAATTTCTTTTCACCCTAATTTTGCCACAGCTTAGATAAATCATTATGATAGAAAAGTCAGCGAGTTGGTAAGCGCTCATTGTGAATTTCTGTGCAGCGCTCACAATTAGGATGAATGACGAAGAAGAAAAAACACGCAGGACAGGCGCTGACTCTCAACTGAAATTCATTTTGAAAACCAAGAAGAAAGAAAGAAATCCACATATCTTAAAGCACGTGACGAACCCCCGAAACTTTGCTGTCTTCCGGCCACAATCTGAAATTTGAATCTCACCATCGGCTCCTACCTTACGTTGCCACACGTGCTGATCAGATGGTCCAATTCTTTGTCCTATAGCCGAATTGACCGTTGACTGACACAGCCTTCCCCTTTTCGTCTAATGTGAAAATTCCCAATTATTTTACGCAATTATTTAGATAAATCACACTCACCGATAGTAAAACGTTATTTACTTCGATGCGTATAAGCCTATTTCTGCTGTATTGTCAAATGTTGAGTAAATATTCTTGATTGAGATCACGAAGGGGATCGTCCCGGTCCGACGTCGCTTGTGCCAGGCCATCCGCGTCCTCACTTCCCGCTTCCGCGTTGTTACATGCATTGCATGGCCCGCCTGCTGACTGTTCATTGTGTACATGCAGTGCGTTTGCGACCAGAGAACTTCTGACCGCACAAAGGAATGTCTTCGAGCGCCGAGTGGCTGGCCGCAATCCAAAACGATCTTCGAAGGGCACAGCAGGCATTTTCTTTTCCTTTATTACCTTCGGTTTAGGCTTCAGCCATCCGCGTGTCATCCAAACTGTTATTCGGCAGTGGGATAACAAAAGCTATGACGGAGTCCGTCCGTGACGTATGTCTGTTTAGCCGTCCTTTCAAACGTAAGCTTTACTTCGGGGCCACGCCAATACATGTAAAACGCATGTAACATACATGTAAAACATGTAAGCATTCAAATACATGTAAAACGCGGAAACGCTCTCATTAGAAAATCGCTGAAGCAATTTTGATAAAGTTTACTCCGTTTAAGAGAGAAATCTTCATTCTACCGATTGTAGGGAGCAGAATTTTTATTTATGGCCTCAATGTTTTAGAAAGTGCCCAATATTGGCAACATAAAAAAAAGATAGCTCAAGCGCAATGTTCACACATCCACAGCTCATTAATAAAAACAGATATAGCAGTTCTATAAATTGATCCTCTTAAGCATTTGAAGCGTACAAATGCGATATATGAGCTTTTAACTTGCATGACATTGTTGCAATGTTTACAAGGGTTTCGCAAAAGTCGTACTCACAAATTAGTGGTATATATATTACATAACTGCGTGTAATACCTCAATATTGTACGCTTAAGATGTCATGAGATGGCACAGAACCACAATATTTATTTTATTTTTTGTTTCTTTGTTAAATTATTTTTTTTATTTTATTGCTGTGTTACGAAGTTTTAATCTTGCTACTAGAGGTCTGGTCTTTGTTATCTATCAAGCCTTTTTATTCTAGAATTTATGGCCTAAATAGACAATCTACTTGCTACAGCCAGTGCATTTTAACTTTTTTTCTTTTAAATTTCATAAACCTCATCAAATTCTGTGCAGCAGATGCCAAATAAAATGATTTCTCCGTTCCCATGCGTTTATATGCGTGCTCCTGCGGTAAAGCTTCTTGTTACGGTACAAGAAAGAGAGAGCTTTTACGGGGTCTGCACTGTTAATAGCAACAAAACAGTCAGCATATATATTAACTAAAGGACATCGCCCATAAAACAGCGCACAAATTTAACCTATCAATATACTTGTTGCTGGGCTAGTCGGTTCGTACTTCATCGTGCGGTAAAAGACGCGAAACGATGCGAAGAAACGACAGGGCGTAACTGTCCCGTTGTTTTTTAACATCGTTTCGCGTCTTTGAAACCATAACCAAGTGCACAAATAGTTCTCAAAAGAGCCGACACCACGACAAGTTGTTATTTGGTCAGTGGGATGGGTCCCGACTTCGAATCAAAATGGAATCACTTTATCTTATTATTATTTCTTTTTTAGAAAACGAAGGGATTTCGTGACTTCGCTCGCGAAGCTCGCAGCCACAAAGGTGAGAACAATAGCAGGTTTTCTAAACGCAATATTTTTGCGCCACACCTCCCGTGGTGGCTTACCTTCTCTCTTTCTTTACCCAATTAGGAATTCGCACGGCTCGGCACGCCGTTTCGCAGTATAAACCTATAACGAAAGCTGCTTGTTCGCGTTAAAGCTGTACACAGCGCCAAAGAGAAGCACATGCGCAAGCCCCTGCAGCGTCGACATTGTTCCCGGACGTCGTCGCATGCGCCGAGTCCGCGAGTGTGCGCCCAGTTCCCGAGAGAAAATGAGGGGCGTGCGCACGAACTGCGGCTGCCTCGATCTCAGCTCTTGGGGAGCGCCGGCATGCGCGCGCATATTTTTTTTCCCGCCCGATTCGAGACCAGCAGGTCACGACACTCGCACGCGACACATACGCGCGCGAATACAGCGCGAGCAGAGCACACGGCGTTCGCGGCAGATGCCGCGGTGGCTTCTCCGTCCTGACCTTTCTTGGCATCGTCCTGTGGACGACGTGCGGGCCTGTTCTTTTTTTTTTTTTTTTTTGTAATATTGCAATGTGACCGACCCACTCTGAAAAGCATAGCGGAGAAGGTGAAAAGGCACAATAGCGCGAACAGACGGCGCAAGATCAAGCTTAGCGAGTACAGGCGTGTGTGTGTGTGTGTTTAATGTAATAAAGAACACACAGCAGTAGTTAACGTATAGCGTTAGTGCGCATATGAAGGCTTCCCGTGCTTTTTTTGTGTGTGTGTGTGTTCTTTCGTAAAGTGCGTGCTGAGAAAAGATGGTTTAGCGCACCTCGCATCGTCCGTATTTGTGACTTTCGTCACAAAAAGTGCAAAATAAAAAAATAACGATATAAATAAATAAATAAAACGGAGCAAATACAGGTCGTCAGTGTCGCAACAAGGCTCATCTAATGAATTACAGCCGTGCTGCGCAATATGCACAAGAAAAGAAAAAAAAAGGAAAGGGCAGAGCGCTGACTACCAACTTTATTTCCATGAAACGACAGAAAGCCTTTATATAGGCAACCTAATCACTTGCGCCACCCGGATGTGCATAAACTAGACAGTCAAATTACAACCATGTGCACACTATCTTTCACTGGCGGATTCTTTTTTTTTTTTTTTTTTTTGATACGACAGGGAGAACCTCATCCTCAAGGCCATTTTAAAAAGAGATCAACAGCAGAACCAAAAAAGAAAGCAGATACACAGTAAAGGCAAAAAATATGAACAAAACAATTGACAAAAAGTTTTTGCGAAGTTATCAATAACTGACACCAATAAGAACAGAAAAGCTGATGATGAAAACATGACCAAAGGAATGAAAAAAAATTAAAACTCCTATATGGCCATCAAGAAGAGCAACTTCCCGGTCTCAGAGGAAAATCAAAGGCGTGCTTACGTACTTGTTCCTATGTTGCCTGATGAAGAAAGCTTCGTCAACGCACTTAAGAATGAAAAATTGATGGTACTTACCTCGAATAAGGAGGGCGGCTTCGTTGTCTTGGCAGACGGCGTTCGCCAGCGCTCTCAAGGCCCATGGTTCGTGCTCACGGAACGGATAAGGATAAGGCGCTGGAGGCCGTGCGGAAAAATTTCAAGTCTGTACAATCTTGTCCAAAGACATGCAAGAATGCGGCGCTAAAGCTATTGATGCGAAAGCATCAAATGGCCTATTGGGCGAAAAAGCCGATCTGGACAAGCGAAAAACGGCACCTAAATTCCCATTGGTTGCAGCGCCACGTCACGTGCGCGCCTCGACGCAGCGAAGCGGGTGAAAGAGAACACCTAGGCCGGGATTTTTTAGCGATACCTTTCCGATGCTAATGCCTTTTCGCGCTTGGTCAATGGTCAGAGCGACGGTCCGCTCACGTTATCAACGGAATCAGCCGGCTGTGAGCGGTGGATGATAAGATTAGTATAGAATAAGGCATCGCTACAAAATACCGGCCCTATAGCTGCTGCACGTTAGCGCGCCAGGTGTTGCGTGAGGGGAGAGGGCACCGCCGCGCCATCACGTCACCCTCGCTCTCGGAGGCCTGTGTTATCCGCGCGTTCCTTGTCCGCGCAAGCTCTCGCCTGCGTTCTAACTGCGCCTCGGTAATCACTGCAAAGAAATTAATGCAGAGAAATATACAGATTAAATTTGAAAGGAAAACCGTTGGCGGTAGTGAGCTTCAAACCTACGACCCCACCCACTGGGCTAAACCAGCGCCTCCTAAATAGCAGCTCTGTGCACTCTGCTTTATGACGTCATGCTACTTGGACCGAAATTTCCATTGCCAAGCCCGGTGTGACGAAAGCGGTGGCGTCAAAATCACCGCGGCTTACTCGGGAGCGTCCCTATTAGATTCTACGGCAGTCGGGCAAGCTAACACGACGTCACGGATCGAAGTCAACCGCCATTGTGCTATCTAGGAGACGTTGGCCAAGCGTCTCCACGTGCTCACTTGCCCGCGAGGAGTTCATAACTCGAAGGACCGCTCAGCGGCGTTCAATTGGACATTAATGCTTTCGCATTCGCAACTCATAAGAAGTGCTTAGGTGTCCTCGGATTTTTAAACGAACTGAAGCTGGACGCTCTCAACAAGGCCATTGCAAAAACAGAAGGTGGGTCACTCCATTCATTTTTTACCTGCAAGACTCATAAGATCGGATAGCCGCCACGCCTAATTAAGCGCGTCCGAGAAGGACAGCTGGCGTAGGATGGTGTCGCGATACCTGCAGGGTATACTCAGTTGCATTGCCAGCAATGGTCCTTGCTGGGTGCGAAGCTCTATTGAAATTATTTTCGCATTGAAGGAAGGAATGTCATCTGCGTCAACAGCTTTTTTTCAATTGACGTAGAAGATCTATTTTATTCAATACCACACGGTACTCTTTTCGAAGCCACCAGGGAAACAATCTACGAAATTGGGGAGCTCAATTTCCAAAATAACTTTTTTGCATCTTCGCCAACAGCTTCTTGGAACGTCTGAAGTTCTATCTCGAATTAACCGTTCTCAGCCACAAGGGCACTCTCAATGTCCAGAAAGCCGGAATATATATCGGTTCCTCTGTGGCGCCAGTCTTGAGTGGCATTTTCCTGGCAGCCTTCGACAAGCGCCTAAGACAGGACCTGTCTAATTTGAACGTCGTGGCCACTTTCAGGTATACACGTAGACGACTACTTGGTTGTGCTCAGGAATATCCCAGATCACAGTGTGAAGGGTGCTGTAAAAGCTGTTCTGGAGGCCTTCATCAGACATTCATGTGGCCTGAATTTTACCCACGAACTGCCTTTCAACAATGAAATTCAGTTCTTAGATTTGCGGCTTGAGTTTACCGAGAAACACATCTCTTGGAGGTATAACCCAAGAACCAAGAAAGGCTTGTTACCGTATGAAATTGCGCACTCGAAGCTCGTAAAAGGGGTATTGTTCTTTCAACCTGCGCAGCGGCCCTCGAAAAGTCCTGTCCGCACCAGATGCATCAGAGCTTCAAGGCCCAGGTGGATCGTCTGTGTGCAGCTGGTTATCCCTTACAGCTAGTCTCCAGTGCATGTGAGAGTCTGCTTCTAAAGTACAACAAATTAAGCCGTACGGTGACGGAAGGGGATACGTTCAAGTTATCCCGCACATGCACGATATCTCCCACAATGTCAAGAATGTCGCGAGCAGGTGCGGCGTAAACGCAGTGTTTTCAGAGCCGTGCAAGTTAGGAAAGATTTGCTAGCTCATGTCCAAATAGAAAACGTCTGAGTGCGTGAGGCATGCAACGTTCTTCACGTTATCCGCTTTTGTTTGCCGTATTCGTTTATCTTGTGGGAGAGAGTACATCGGGCAAACGGGGCGCGGCATTAATGATCCCACGCGAGAGCACAGCCTGGCTGTAAGGAGTAACAATGGTGGGCATTTGGCTTTCCATTGCAAGAATTGCGGCTGCTCACAACAGTTCGATCAAATCGGGCCCATGGCAAATCACATGATAAGACAGAAAGGGAAATTATTAAACTTTTTTTCATCAGGCAAAATAGGCACAAGTGCGTAAGCACGCCTTCGATTTTACTCTCAGACAGGGAAGTTGCTTTTCTCGATGGCCATATACGAGCTTTAAAGTTTTAACTGCGTAAGCATTTCTACGCTTACCCAACGAGAAAACCCGTCCATCCGACCCGTAAGACGATCGCTTTCAAGATGGCGCCCGCAGCAGCGAGCGAATTATCCTTCGCGCTGCCTCTCGCTTAAACGCCTACTATCCCGGCCGCGGCGGCCGCATTTCGATGGAGGCGAAATGCAAAAACGCCCGTGTGCTTGCGTTGTAGTGCACGTTAAAGAACCCCAGGTGGTCAAAATTAATCCGGAGCCCTCCACTACGGCGTGCCTCATAATCAGAACTGGTTTTGGCACGCAAAACCCCAGAAAGAAGAAAGAAGAAACGCCTACTACGCGGCGAGAACACAGCGCTCACGAAGCTGTCAGCACTCGCCGCACTCTCTTCCCTCATCGCAGATCGCTTTCAAGATAGTGGCCCACGCGTCTAGCTTCAACGCGAACTAAGCCAGACTAAGCGGCGAGAAAACAACGCGCACGAACCTATCAGCACGCGCCGCACTGTGTTCCCATCGCAGATCGCTTTCAAGATAGGGGACCGCGCGGCCGCGCCATACGCAGCCGCCGCCGAATAACGGCTGGTCACGGTTGATAATGGTTAGACACGGATGGATAAGGCGCTAAAGAGTGAAACCGGCTTATAATGATTGGAACGTCATCAGCACACTTAGCGCCACCTTCTGCAGTAGTTTACTTGCCTTATCAAATCACCTTGCGCCGCCATCCGCAGCAGTTCGTGTCGCCGCAGCGCTACCGATTATACTGGTCGGATCAAGTTTCATAGCATTGATAATGACACCGGGCTGCATGGAGATGAGCAAGTGGCGTAATGCTTACACATACTTAGATAATTCCCTGGGGAGTTTCTGCGTTATTGGTTTTTTTTTTTTTTGCCTTCCTTCGGTCATGTTCTTTTCATCATCATCTGCCTTTCTGTTCTTATTGGCGTCAGTTAGTTAGGGACCACGGTTCGTTCTCACGGAACGCCACCCGCGCTCGTGGTTGTACGTCACCACGTGCGTGACCTCCGTATCGTCTCCGTGGGTTTGAACAAGAATATCCGGGCGTTTGCCGGCAGCCTAGTTCAGGTTCAATTGGTGAAGGTCGTTTGAACAGTTTGCTGTGATGATGGAGTCGTCTCCGCCTCCCGCGCGAGCTCCCGCCAGGAGTAACTTGGAGTAATTCGACTTGATGCTGACGCGTATACAGGGGCGTGCATTTTTTGCTTAAAATTTTAAAAATGGATATTGCGCTTACCGTTGCGGGAAGGACTAGCCGCGTACTGACCGCTCCTCTGGAACCATACAAGTTTCTAACAATAACTACTAGAGGGAACTAGCGTCTATACGGGAGCTGCAAGCATTCAGCCATCATGGGAATGATGGTATAGTACATGGATTTCCATAAACTTCGTCCTTGTGGCTTTCGTCACTTTGCAAAGTGATCATTTTGAAGAAAGTACTGCGTTGTAAATAATTAAGTAAACATTATTGAAATTGTCCGATGACCATACTTCTAGCACAGAAGCACGATATTGAAGCCATTGCGCCACGCGTACGCATGGACAAGCGGGTGCACTGAAATTAGCAGCGATTATGCGTGCTTGCATAGTCGTATTATCCTCTGCATTAATAAAAAGTATAAATTGCTTTGAAGGTTAGGCCCAGATAAAGCCGCTAATTAAGGAAGCCGCAAGAGCGTCTCAAGCCCCAAGCACGAAGATGAGACAAATCCGTGCCATAATTCCCATGGTGGCTGAGCGATCGCCGCGCCAGAGGTTCCCTCTAGTGATTATGGGAAAGTCTGGAACATGCGGCAACCCTCTCTGAACGGTTGCTTTCTGCAGCTGGCGGCGACACAAATTTATGCTACAGCACCGTCTCGGCAGCAGCTTGCATGCCCATAAATGAAGGCAACATTGTTTCGTTTTTGGTTTCTTAAAAACCAGGCAAGTAACTGCGCCAAGTGTTGCATTGAACGACTATAGATCCCGAAATACGATCTTTCTGCGAAATTTGAGCAAGAACAGTGCAGCGGTAAGCGCAAAATCGTTCTTCGAAGATTTTAATCGAAATATGCACGTCCCTGTATCTGAAGTTTTCCACGCGCGAGTGACTTCAGTGAAGAAAGCGAGCAGTCTTGTTCAACGTTAGTTTTCTATTCGCTTTCGTTTTTGACGTCGAAGAGACGTTGCCAGCGCTGCGGGTCGTCTCCAAATGCTCGTCCGCTTATATCCTTGTCTCATGTTTGTACTCATCCTTGAAATCCTTGAAGAGCCTTAAATGTTGGGGGCAAAAACGATTCAAGGGTCCTTAAATATCCTTGAAAGCAAATGTGCTCCTTGAAAACTGGGGTTGCGGGCGACTTTTGAACGTTCTTAGTAACAAACTACATAGGGGCTATGCCATGGACACTGTTTATCGGGAAACCATCCCTTTCTTTTGAGAGTGTGGCTAAGCAGCTTTAATGCGGTGTGTCCACAGTCATGAACGACAGGCTTGTTTAAATAACTGTTGCCATCGTGAAACTAGACAAAGTCACATCAGACGACCAAGCCGCGCCAACATTAAATTAATTAAATTCTGGTGTGCTGATTATGATAATTACGACTACTACTACTCATTACTATGATTATGATCTGATTATGAGGCACGCCGCAAGTGGGGACTCCGGGTTAATTATGACCACTGGGGTGCTTTAACGTGCACCCAATGCACGGTACAAGGCGCTTTTGCATTTCGCCCCCATAGAAATGCGGCCGCCGCGGCCGGGATTCGATCCCGCGTGCTTAGTGGCGCCACGCCATAGCCGCTGAGTCACCATGGCGGATGATGTTGCTTTACTAGTTGGTTCACACCGCAGCCATCATGGCTGTATTTTAGAACTGTAGGCTCTAGAAATGTCTGGCGGAAAGTAATTTTGAGGCATGCTTTTAACACGATGAGTATCTTCGGCTGAAGTCGGACACTACTAAAAATCATGCCAGAAGGCGATTGACGTCATTGCACTGGGAAAGCCAACTTATAAAAGTGACTTGAAGAGCTTGAAGCGTGTGCCCAACTCAGCAGCTACTTAGCTGCAATTTCTTGCAGCTAAGAAGCACATTTCGCTGCCTTTCATTGTAGGTCTACGAATAAGGGCGCAAATTCACAAAAACTTCTTACGTTAGAATTGTTCGTAATAAGGAATTTCAGACAATCCGGATGCAAGACATATTATTATCGAAGGCGACCGGCCAATGGCAAATAGCACTTACGAAAGAAAAGCTATGTGAATCTGGCCCAAGCTTTTTTTTTCCGCTTCCTTGAATTTTTACCTCCGGCATCCTTAAAATCCTTTAATGTTTAGTCGAATGCTCTGTGCTAACCCTGCCTTGGTCTTGAATATCTTGCTGTACCGCTGCTGAGCGCTCTTCTCTACAACTGTGGCAGAGTCTCCCTTAGGCGCGGAACAGTTTTTAGGTCTGGGTTCGCCGGCGAGGTGTGTCCGAATTTGGGGCATGTTATAGCTTTCTCCTTTTTAAGGCAAACGTTGGGTTTGTGCCCATTTGTATATATTTCGGGCACAGCCCGCTTTATGGGCGATGAGGTACTGCAGCGGATGGCAGTCCTCTGAAAGAGTACGTAGTCCAGTACGGTGAGGCTCTCTAAGTTAACCATGGAGGATAGCGGATAGGATAGGAGCGGGTGATTTGATCTGACTACAGTCGAAGTTATTTTTTGGTTTGGGTGGAGATTCTGTGGACTACTGCTTTACGTATATGCTTTCGGTGTGCGTGTATAGGCCGAGAATGCGTGGGAGCACAACAATGTGGTCTCGGAAATACTTATAGGAGGGGTTAACTGCGATGTCTGTCTCAGAGGGGGCTTGACGTACAGGGTCGATCACATCTAAGGTGAACACCTCATTAGTATTCAAGCCGGTACAACTACAGCGTTTGTTCTACTTCACGAGTGAAATGTTCGTTATACGATGTGTAATCATGGTGTCGATAAACACAATAATGATTTATCGAATTAAGTACTGAACATCAGCTTCTATGATGTCTTGAATACTAATGAGGTGTTCATCTTAGATACGGTCGACCCTGTACATGTCGGCGTCGTTCCGCAAAGTTTAGCTCCGTGACGTTCACGACGGCATCTGCCAGTGACCGTGCGAAACAGATCAAAGATCTCCTGCGTCGATTTTCGTGGCAATGATTTTTGTGCCACCCGCAGGACACGTTGGTCCAGCAAGGCTCCTTTTTTGTGTGTGTTTGTTTCGCGGAGACGGTGCTTCGTGGATGGGGGGGGAGGGGGGGGGGGGGGTCAGGTTGCGTTGGGCGAGGCGCTCGGCAACTAGCAGGCCCGATCGGGGGTACGTGGTGGCACGAAGCTCCATGTAGCGGCGCCTCAACAGCTCAGGAGTTGGCGGCGTCCGCTATCGGAGAACGCACGTGCCGTTCTCCGCATGTTAGACGCGCACTGTTGACACATAAGCGTGGAATTCTTATTACTCAAATGCAGTTTTGTCATTATCCTATTTCTTGTGCATTCTTTAGGGGCGCATTCACACCGGTGGTTGAGGTAAGCCGCGCGACCGACCCCGACTACCGAGCGATCAGCAAGCACGGCCTGCCACGCCGAAATGTCTCGAGATTGGTGTCATTCACGCGTTCGCGCCTGCTTTCGCACCGAACGAGTTTGTGTGTTCGTGATTAGAGACAGGACAACGAAAGAGACGTCTCATTCACCTGAAGTAGGTGATAGCTTTTACCATCTGCATCGACGGACCGCACGCGAGTCTGTGTGTCACGTTGCGCTCATGCTTACCTCTCGCTGCCTTTCACTTGTGTTACTCTTGGGCTCTCGTCATCCTATTTTGATAATGAGCTTGTGTGTTACAAGTGTTTTGTTCTTGTAAATGGACAGTGACGGCGTCAGCTATGGATGCGCAGTCCCTGCAGAAGAAAAGAAAAGAAAGAAACCGGCAGTGGTACGCGCCTTCGCTCGCACTGCCACAGCCAAGTAAGAACGAAGCGCGTATTCCGGCGTCCTGCTCGTACGCCCTGCTGATTGATTCTCCAGCTTTGCCACTCCAGTTACGGGGAAATAAATCGAGTAGCCGAGGGACTTACCCAAAACAGTCCCTCTTCGACCAGAGCGGCCAAAGGTTTGAGACCGTAGCTTTGCAACCCACTTGGTTTATACAGTCGAACACCTTTACAACAAAATGACCTGTATAACGAAAGATTTCGTATGTCCCGGCCGAATTCCTATCTTTCAAATGCATTGCTTGTGAACGCCTCCACAGCGAAAACCACTACAGCGAGTTTGCCTGTGCAACGAATGAATATAGGGGTCCCTGATGGCTTATCTGTTGGCTTACAACGAACGCCCCACCCCCGTAAGGGTTCCCCTATACTTCCCCCCGTAGCCGCCACTGAGCGGCGGCGCGCATAGGGAGCACCGGTTGACTCCTCAACGAAGACCGTGCGGGAAAGTCCGGACGCCGCAGTAGCTATGGCCTATCGTCCCCTCCCCCATTTCTCCTATAGACTCAGCCGGCGTGGTGACCTGCTCGGAGCTGGCGACTGACGTTTTCGCCGAGGCCATCAAGGGCGGCATGAAGGCGAAGGTCGACGAAGGCAGCAAAGCCTGCATACAAACCAATAATTTTGACGAGGCCGCCAATAGCGGCGTTCGACATTCTGCATTTGCAGCATGCATCACTCTCAGATTTCGCCGCTGAGTATGCCGCGAACCTCGATGCCCTAGCGTCAGCTGCAGTCGAGCATTTCGTTGGATGAAGCGTTCAGAAGAAAATTATCGACCTAAGTCACAGAGTATCTCTTCAGTTCATGTTATAGAGGTTTAATTTTGCTGAGCGTACTTAGCCTGCTCTCTTGCGAGCGGTAAGGTGCGCAGCCTTTACAACGAAGTGACCTGTATAGCGAAGGATTTTGGAGGTCCCAAGTGCTTCGTAATTAAGGCGTTTGACTGTAATTGCAAAGCGGTTGCGACTTGCCGGTGTGAAAGCATCTTAAGTGCGTGTTGTGCTCATAAATCTTGGTCATGTCCTGAGTTTTGCTTTAGACGTGGTTTCCACTGCCGTTATAAAATCATGTAAAACCTTCAGTCACACCACGTAGATTCTTGGTGGTGTGTCGACAAGAAGCCATCAGTGGGCTCTGGCCAAGGGTCCACGCCCCGTACAAGCAGTCAGACTTTGGTATAAAAAAAAATAGTGTAAAAGGGACAAGAGGAGTTCATAAGAAATGGCAACACTCTGAAAAGTGGAAGTAAAAAAAAACACATGTTAATCCTGAAAATAACGTTATTGTGCGGGGGCAGTCGTACGCAAGCGATTCGCAGCGAGCTCTTATGGAACGAAAAAGAAAAAACGTATGAAAATTAAAACGATAACAATGAAATTAATTTTGTGCAAATATATAAAACGTGCGTTAAATCACTCAGATTTACTGTAGTTAAATAAAAATGCTAGTCGCATTTGCAGTATGTCAACTTAATTTTATGAATAAGTTCTTCAGTTTGATCAAAAAAAAAAAAAAAAGAAGAGGGCGAGAGACCCGCGCTACCGGGAGCGAAAAAATTCAGTTAGTCTGACTGCTCGCTCGCATGGTAATCTAGTTATTGCAACATCTGCCTTTGTTTTTTGTTTGTCTTTTACTTTGCATTTCTTGTTTTCAAATAGGAATTTTTTAGCATACCCACTGCCACCCGATTCTTGGCCTATCCCCCTTAGTGGGTGCGAGCCATGACAGAAGTTCATCATCATCAACGAAGTAGAGTGCGTTCGTTTGGCGGGGCGCGCGCGGCTGGTGTTCGCAGTGCTTCGAAGGCACCGTTGCTCTTCGCGGAACGATGCAGGGATCCCCGGCCAACGACAAGCCCTGGGACCCGCTGGTGGAGGAGTCAGCGGTACCATCGCTGCAATGCCTCAAACGGATCAGAAAGGAACTGGCGCACTTCTACGCCGACCCTCCGGCTAGGGTGTTCATCTCAGCCGATGAGGAAGACTTGACCAAGGTTCACGCACTCATCGTGGGCTCCCCTGGAACGCCCTACGTGGGCGGCTTCTTCTATTTCCTCATCAGGTACCGTCTCTCAGATTCATTTTCTGTCGTTCCCCATTTACCGATCCCCCAGCGCGGATAGCAAGTCTGATCAGCCTACCTTGCCGCCCTTTCCCACATTCTCTCTCTCTCTGATCAGGTTCCCAGCAGACTACCCCATGAGTCCACCGCGTGTGCGCCTTATGACCACTGACGACGGCCGCGTGCGCTTCAACGTGAACCTCTACGCGAACGGCAAGGTCTGCATGAGCACCCTCGGAACGGCGTCTGGGTCATGTTGGGTCCCCACTGACTATCTGTCAAACGTGCTAGTATCCGTGCAGTCACTGATGGGCGCCCATCCTTACTTCAGCGGATGCAAGTTTGAAGAGCGACGGGGCGATCCTTTAATCTACAACATGTTCATTGAGCATGAGACAATCAGGGTGGCTGTGTGCGACCAAGTGGAAGCCGCCCTCAATGGCAGCTCTCGCTGCCCTCTCGCTCTCAGAGAGCAGATCTTTAAGACATTCTTAGAGCTGTACAGTACGTACGAAAGAGCAGCGAAGCTGAAGTATCACATTACGGGCTTCGTAATGAGAGACGCGTACACTCCTTCGAGGGTAGGCGTATTCATTTACCAAGAGCTAATCTTGCGTATGCACCGTCTGAAGGAGAAAGTCGAGCTCAGGAACAGCGTGATTACTGCCATCGCGACTGCGGTCGCCGCTGCCCGAGCCCAGGCCGCTGCTCAGGAGCACGAGACCGCCGATACAGCCGAAGCCAGTCCCAAGAAGCCGAAGCGTTCCCATTTCGGGGACTTCTGATGCGGCGAAGTTCGCTTCCCAGCAGGCTGCGGCAAGACACCAAAGTATTCGGCAAAGAGTAAGGCCGTGTATGCCCTGCAGCGAAATAAATGCGCTGTGCAAAATTTCATAGTGTTTTTTCATTGTATGAGACGGGTCTTGGTGGGACATCAGATTTAGCGTGGCGGCTCTGCCAATGCGCCGGGTACTGCGACCTTCACTCCTCCTAATTGAAGGCATCTTAAATAAATGGGACCTGCATGTATCTCATTCAAATAGACAACTTATATGCTCGTTTTCTTTTATTGCGATAGCAATTATATGGACACTCAAAAGCAGATTTCTGCCGTCGGCGTCGCCGTCGCCGTCGCCGTGAGGTTCCGTATGACGTCAATGGAGATGAAATCGTTGCCGCGCGCCGAACGCTGTATGTGCGAGTGAAAGGGCGCGAGGGGCGCGCGCTTTCACGGGGAGTGAACGCACGGCGGAGAACAAACGCGCGTTCTGCGCCGTGCTCGCTTAAGGGCTGCCGAAGTAGGCGTCTCTTTCCTCCTTTACAATCAACATATATGTAGAGCAAACGCGCCTTCTTCCGACGCGCGAGAGGCCGTGGGGGAGGGGGGGGGAGGGGGAGGGGAAGGGAAGCGAGATTTAGCTGCGGCACCAAGTGCCTATTTATATCAGAGGCTCCGGCAACAGTCACCAACGCTGCATGCATTTTGAGCGAACGCGGGCAAAACGCCGACGGCGTCGACAACAGTTCTGCGTGTTGCCGGTGCTGCTGCATGTCCAAGTTTATACAGCTGATAAAGCTACTATCATTACTCCGTATAGCTCTCTACAAATTTGCTATCGCAATTGATGCTTCGCCTTTCAGGTGAAACTGCGACAACTTTTTTTTTCTTTCTTTTTTAACCAGTAATCCATAATTTTTTTTTTCACGTTGCGTTGTTACCTTCAACACATGGCACGTCCCCACGAGGGAGAAGGGATTGGGCGTGGTTCGCACTGCAAACGTAATATGAAGTCCTTGCTTCCTGCACGTTATTGCGGCTCCACGTAAGTCTTCTTTTTCTTTCTCTATGCTACGATCGTGAAATAGATCTGCGCGCGACCAGTCGGTGAACTAATCGGCTACAAGCCTAAGCATGGACTCTGCAGGTAAGGGATTATATCACCTTGTGGCGGCACCCCAAGGACTATACGGGTATAGCGATGCGCGCATATACGAGTCGCCGTCTGTCTCTCGTGCGCTTCTTCCACCGTGCATGCTCCCGATTCTGGGGTCAGGTCCTGTCGCCTGCTAAACCCCAGCGTTTAGGACTCGCTGTTCTCTTTCTTAGTTAAGCGTGCGAGGACTAGTATACTGAGCCTCAGAGTATATATTGCTAAGGAAAATAAAATGTAGGAAATAATAAATGTGCTCTATGTAACTTTTGTACCCTTTTTTACATTTTTATGTTCGGGTCATAACTTCAATTTGGCAGCGCGATCCCACATGATTGGCGCGAGAGCACTGTCGTTTTCAGCTCCGGAAATCCGACGGGGGGGGGGGGGGGGGGGGGGGGGGGGGGGGGTGGACTAAATAAAACAGAAACAGTAACGTTGTTTGCTGGGCGAGTTGGTTCATATCCCCTATATTCAGGCGCAAGACTGCCATCGCTGCAACTTAGCGTTTTTCTTGCAGTCCGGATAACCAGCGACTCGAGATACTGCCGCGAAACCCAGGTCCCATATTCACATAAACGTTCTTGCGCTGAAACTGTTCGTAGAGCATCTGATAAGGTGGCTCTGTGGCTATGGCGTTCTGCTGCTGAGCATGAGGTCGCGGGTTCGAGTCCCGACCGTGGTGGCCGCATTCCGATAGGGTGGAATACAACAAAGTTCGTGCACTTATGTTGAGCTGCGGGTCAAAGAACCTCAAGTGGTTGCAGTAATTCCGATGACCCTCACCATGGCGTCTCACGTAGCAGTGTTGCTCCTGGACCTTAACCGCACAATTTGATTTTGACTTTTCGTAAGAACAGGTATGCCAAGCAACCACGGAATCTGATATTAACGAAGGCGACCTGCCATTAGCAAACAACACCCACGAACGAAAAGCTTTGTAATTCGGCCGCACACCCGCCGTGGTTGCTTAGTGGCTATGATGTTGGGCTGCAAAGCACGAAGTCGCAGGATCAAATCCCTGCCACGGCGTCCGCATTTCGATAAGGGCGAAATGCGAAAATACCCGTGTACTTAAACTTACGCGCACGTTAAAGGACCCCAGGTGGTCCAAATTATTCCGGAGTCCCCCCGGTATGGCGTGCCTCATAATCAGATCGTAGTTCTGGCACGTACAACCCCATAATTTTAATTTAATTCGGCCGCGATTCATTCCTTGGCGGTAAACCTGGCTCAGTGAATCTCGTAACTAGCAACTGTTCCGCAAGGTCATTGGAAGCGGCATTCTTAATTCTTTTTAACTTTACTCATGCATAGTTTCAGACGCTTTTAAAAGATTGCCGCTTTCGCCGATACCGTATGGCCGCAGTTTGCGAAGGCATATAGGTACTATATATACGTACACCTTTCCGGGCCGGGATAACTGAATGATTCTATTACAATGCTATTCCTTTCCGCGCTTCGTAAAGGCGTCTCGAAGGACTGCTTCGCCCACCTAATCACCATGATTGGCCGGCCGTGAACGATGGACGATAAGAGATTAATAGAATCAAGGGAAATGAGTCCACAAGGAAGGAAAAAAAGTTGCAGTGGCTTAGCTCGGCTATGCCAGGATATACGTAGCGTTAGCAAAGGTTCAGCTGATTATTCTTAGCTTTCCTGGTTGTCTCCTACGCTCAACCGCTAATTGCCAGGCAACTACTTCGGGATCCGATGAGTCAAGCTTCTCCGTTCTTCTGCGCTGTTGAGCAGCATTTGCGCTCTCTTTCTCCATGGCTATACCACACTGGCAAACGCCAGTCAGAAGCGCAGCGGCTCCAGCGCAGTGTCAGACGGCGACTCCACAGCGAGCGCGTGCCGGCGCCAGTGCGTCTACCACGGCTACGACGTCACTCCTCTGGAATGCGCAGACCGACGGCGGTGAGTCGCGCGCGGCGGCGGCGGAGTGCGCGAGAGGTGCCGGCTCCGGTGGCTCCGGTGCGCAAGCCGTGTGACATCACTGATCCTTGCGCATGCGCAGCACGGCTCTTGATGTGCCGCGCGAAACGGGCTTGGCTAGGCCAGTGTAGCTAACGCTACAAAAAAGTTGCACGCCGGCGAGCAATGCATGGTTCATATGGGCTTCTGCCGTTCCGCGGAACACCATTCGTGGAACCCTGCGACATCGTACAGTTCCCGTCCTCGAGCATGTCTCTCACGTCTACCAATACGTCATGTTGCAAGTTGCGGGAGGTAACATGAGCCACCTGCGCTTTATGGGTGCCGAGAACATTGCAAAGCTTCACCGACGCCATGTATGTGCATGGGGAATGAATGGCGGCGCGGGCTCGAGGACGGGAACTATACGATGTCGCAGGGTTCCACGAATGGTGTTCCGCGGAACGGCAGAAGGCCATATGAACCATTCATTTCTCGCCGGCGTGCAACTTTTTTTTGTTTCCTTGTTTTTGAAGTATACTACCCTATCAGGCGATATACAGCACTATCGATTTCTTGATGGGATATTTTGCATCTCAAAGGCACCCCTATGCTGAGATACGCCTAGAGAGAGCGGCAGATTGGGCCGCCCATTGGTTTTATTTAACGCGCTCCAAAACCTAAGGACCCACAGGCAACTTTGCGTCGCGCCCCCGTCAGAATGCGACCGCCGCAGCAGGGAACGAAACCCTCGGCCGGCGCTCAGCAGCCATACGCCAGGCGGGCTAAGCAGCGGGCGCGATACAAGGAGCGCGGGAGAAGGGGGGTCTATTTCTTCTATATGGGCAAACGCAATTATTCGCGACGCGCACAAAGAGGTTGTAGCCGACGACAGAGCCAGGAATAGTCGAGGGATTAAAGTTCAGTGTGACAGCGAGGCGCGCACACACATGAGCACCGTGTCGCAACTGAGACAGCCCGACAAAACCGAGAGCAACAGGTGCACTCGCTACGAGCGGCGGGGGAAGGAACCGGTTTGTAAACATCCCCTCCGTCTCCACAAATTAGCACCAAGCATGCACGGGACAAATTCAATTGCGCGCGGTCTACTTTCGCGATTCCATTGTATGCGCACTGGCTCTGGTCGGCGCACACACACACAAACACGCCAGGAACGGCGCTGCCAATAACAGGGTTATGGCAGAGAGAGGAACGGGGGAAGAGACGTGCGCACCGTGCACGAATACAGTGGTTTTCGCCGTCGCACGGCTGTCATTTGCAGGAAATGCGGCCGCGCGATCTCGCGCGCGCGGCACGGAACTCTCAGTCGACGATGACGACGAGCACGGAGCTTTGCCACTATTATACTGGAGGTCTGCATGCGCGCACACCACCGCCCTTTGAGGACTGTGGCAGACTCGACAACATAGTGGATCACGTGCGTTCGAGACCAACCTCGGTGCGGATGCCTCCGAAGAACGTGGTGTACACATGGCACGAAATTGGCACAGACTGTCCACTAGCCGATGGTTCAGTTCTCCCCCAACTCATGCATCCTCGCCGCGAATCCGTGCCGCTGCAACAGCTTGCACTAAAATTAAGAGGAAGCTTTATAGCTCGAGGCCAATCAACTCAACTTTCTCTATTAAAGTATACGTAGAACGCAGAAATGGCTCTCTTGAGACAACCGCTGGACCGAGTTGAATGAAACTTGTTGCATTTGAGAGAACGTCAAATTCCATCAACTGTAGGAAGCAGAATTTTGATTTAGGATTTCATACTTGTTTTTACAAAAAAATTAAAGCATGAAGTTAAAGCACCATAAACAGATATCTCAGTTGTCTAAAGTGCATCTGTTAGAACATCTAGAGCGGAAAGATTGGATATACGAGCTCACAGCTTACGTTAAATTGTTATAATGCTTACGAAGGTTTTGCAAAAGTTCTACTCACGAATTAGTGGTACGTTTAAAAGCAGTGTAAATGCGTAAATTTTGTCTGCTTTAGATGTCTCAATAGGTTCATTTTACGGAATTGTAATACCTTTATTGATTACTGAGTAACAGAGTTGGAAACCTTGGTACATAGCCTTTTTTTTTTAAGTTTGCCATTTTCAACAATAGAGAAAGAAACGTTGACGGCCTAAATAAAAAAAAACGCTTAGTAAGCGAAGCTAGGCGATCGTAGCCCAGCATTTTCCGGAAGTGCGCGCGAACTTTTCATCTTATTACTGATGATGATGATAATTTCTTTTCCCGCGTCTCGGACTTACGGCCGTCACTGCGCGTTGCATTGCGCAGCTTGCAACACCAACACCGCGTTGCAATGCCGACACCACGTTCCACCGCGTTGTAATGCCGACAACGCGTTCCAGCAGACCCGCTTCGTTAATGCATCTCTCTCTCTCTCGCTCTCATTTTCTTTCTCTCTCTCCCAAGCATAGCGCACAAAACCTCTTCTTCACCTCGAAGAGCACGAGAGTGCGAACGCGCCAGCTGTGGACGAAGATGACGACGCTCGAACGCAATCATATGGTTCGCATAAATGCATGTTCCGCATTTATGCGAATGCATTTAGATAGGAGCTCCTGAGGTTGCTATAAGTTGTGAGATCGCAAGACACGATCCTTGTATTTCTGATCAAGGTTGGAGGAGGAGGCGTAATATCTTTCGCCAGCTCATGGTTTTAATCTTGACTCTTCCGTTCCTCTCAAGACTTGTTTCAGGAAAAAAAAAACTGTCATTTATAATCTAAATGTCATTCCAACGACGTCTATTGTTTGGTTTCTTGTTTGTTTGTTTGTTTGTTTGTTTGTTTGTTTGTTTGTTTGTTTGTTTGTTTGTTTGTTTGTTTGTTTGTTTGTTTGTTTGTTTGTTTGTTTGTTTGTTTGTTTGTTTGCTTGCTTGCTTGTTTGTTACCATGTACTTGCGCTAGCAAAGTTCTTCCTTTAGTCATGCACAAATACTGCAAACGACTTTCTTCTTTATTCTTGTTTTACGAGCTCAAGTTTTTTTTTTTTTGCAATTTTGAATTTCCGCAGCCTAATAACGAGAGAAGGAAAATACCAAATGACAGTCGGAATATCCAATTTCACTTGCGTGAACGCTCAATTTATTCGTGGGACTCATTTTTTTCGCATTTTGTGGGCCAATCGGTCAAAAAATTCATGAGCCATTCCATTCTGTGAAGGTGGATGACCAGCGAAGCTGTTTAGCACACGACACAGAGGTGATACAGCATTTTGAACAAAGGTACGAACATATTTATTGTCCTGATCGGTGGTCATCGTGACGATGGGTATGCACACACATTCGCGTATCACCTCTATTATTAAATCGGTCCGTCACGTAAGACAATGAATGGCTCATACCCCCTTAAGCAATGGTTCATACCCCCGTAAACGCGGCCGCCCCATTACGACGACTGAAGAGAAGTGAAATTCTACGCTGGAATGATGAGCGGCAACGGAGCCAGCTGTATACGCGCCGCAAGTCGTTTACGATGTTAGAATTTTTAACAGCGGAGCTCTTTAAACCGTCAGTCCGTAACGCGTAAACAGAAAATGCGGGCCGATCCTGGGGGTAGTGCAGAAAGGGTCTAAGCGCAATGGCACATACCCCTGTGAACTAGCGAAGGTGTTTAAGCCTAGCCCAAATACGTGGCCAATACCTTGCTATAGCCAATCGATAGCCAATCAATAGCTAATTGATAAACGATCAATAATCAATAAACTCCGGGAAATGCTGGGGATGACTTGGTAGTGCTTAGCCTAGCCCAAATGCGTGGCCAATACATTGTGATAGCCAATCAGTAGCTAATTGATAATCGATAAATAATCAATAAATTCCGGGAAATGTTGGGGATGACTTGGTAGTGCTTAGCCTAGCCCAAATATGCGCCCAATACCTTGCGATAGCCAATGTATAGACAATCAATAGCTAATCGCTAATCGATCAATAATCACGAAATTCCGGGAAATGCTGGGGGTGACTTGGTAGTGCTTAGCCTAGCCCAAATACGTTGCCAATACCTTACGATAGCCAATCAATAGGTAATCGATAATCGATCAATAACCAATAAATTCCGGAAAAGCATAATCCGTAAGGTCAGGACCAGCTAGGTGCCGATCAGCTCCTCTGTTTCTTTAGCCTTACGCCACTAGTGCAAGCTACGCAAAATTTTTTTTTCAAGCGAAGCTTGTATTGACTAACAAGTTTCGGTGGCGTTGTAGTGAGGCAAAATCTCACGTGTGGTGCATACCCGCATTGGCTATGCGGGTATGAGCCAGGGATATGCAGGTATGAGATAGGGACAGAGGGAAAGTAAGAGCAGGTACAGGGAAAGCTGCACTGGTGCCGGATCACGTGACGCGCGCAACCAATCAGCGTCGTTTTGTGTGTCGCGGGGAGGGAAAGGGAATGAAAGGGGGTTGGCGAGCGCTCCGCCGGGCTTCCCTCTCCTCAGATCAGTTGCGGCGATAGGATGGCAAGGCTGCGCGTGGTGCGTTCCGCCGAGGAGCAGGCTGCGTTTGAGCAACGGCGCCGCGAACTCGCTCGGGAAAGGGTTCGTCGTCAACGTGCCGATTCTAGCGTGAGGGCTTACGAAGCGCAGGCGAAACGTCAGCATCGTCTTGCCCTCCGGGAACCCGACAATTGTGGTGCACGCCTCGACAACGCACTTCCCTGGTACGACAGCCAGGTTTCAACGCGAGTTTCTCAACCGGAACTTTGGAGCCAGCTGCAGTGCGTGTGACCGGTTATGGTTCGAGCACAACGTAGTACTCGTCAGCGCAATTCGTTCCTAGGAACATCAAGAAACACACGACAAGCTTCGCTTACCCCCATTTCCTCGACAGGGGAGGGGCTGCTGATTTCTTTCTTTTTTTTTTTTCTTTAAAGCTACGACTCACTTGCGGTACCTTTCACACAAATAAGCACCTCTTATTAGGCATCATCTATAATGCCAAATACGTGGGTCGCAGTGAATCCAGCTTCCTTCTGCGTGAATAAGTGCAATACAAACTCCCTCGAGGTATGTGAATAGCAAAGTACTTCAATATAAGCCGTCGGAGGCATCGGATGCTGTCGTGCCCACTGAGTCATGTATACATCACAGCAATAGAATATGCGCCACGTTTTGCAGCGACTTGATCTGCACGTCATGATACATGTATGTTCCGCCGCACAAACGTCGGCTTATCCACAGTCGGTAAAGTTTTACAAAGTGTGGCACGAGTGAAAATCATAATCAGTGCTGAATAGCAGCGCTAACAAAATCAAAGCCCCTTTCTTAAAGAAAGATGGTTGAACGCGAAGCTTTCGCCCATGCAAACTGAATCAAAATCCAATGCCAACGACCACGCAACGAACCCAAGAAATGCTGAGCGACCCGATGTGATACATATGTGATTTGATTGCTTGTTTAGGATTGTATTTTTTTAACGCTGAAGTTGAATGAAGACACATTGCGTTAAGTTGTATAGCCTTTTTTTTTTTAGATCATGTGGCCGTTGATTACACGCACACACTCAGACTTTCACGGACTGCATGCCGCTGTCGATACACGGGATCGGCCTTACGGGCACGATCGCGCTCGCGCTTGCGTTCGCGTACGGCAGCCTCTTCGTCTGCCGTGCGCTGCACCCGTGGCCTACCCATGGTGACGACCGGGAATGCATTGCGTGATGCGCGTAATGCAATGCAGATGTATACAGTTCGTCTGGGTAGCGTGACGTTACAGTTACCATTGTTATTATCGGTACAACTGCGAACGTAAACTGTATGGTTCTACGATTGTATGCGCAGATGCGCAGATTGTTCCATCGTGTAAGTTGGCTTTCCTGCAGTGCGTTTTCGGCGCTCATGGGCGAATCTGTGAGACATAGAAAGTTTCGCTTTAATAATTCCTTTATTACCTCGATCTTTATAGCGCTGTTTGAACCAAACGGCTCCCCACCGCTGAATAAGTTCGTCATGCACTTTGACACCAAAGCGACTGTCGGCGATGTGCCTCATTGGAGACCCGGTGATGTGGGCTTGTGTATGGTGTAGCGCGCTCTGTGTTTGCACGTGTGATATCACATGCCATATGAATAACATATGCTAAGCGTATGGCCACGCAAGCCTCGTCGCATAATAACCCTTTGAAATTATCACTCTCTCGACGCTCGCTTAGTCCCGCGTAATCGCATTGCGCCTTTGTTGCTTTCTTTTCCGGCACTGCGAATGAGTGCAAGCTACACCGCATACGAACAAACCGGCTAGTGGTGACCACGACGCAGAAGCCGTGCTCGCTCGACAGCTTCTCCCCACGTGCTGTCTGCGATCTCGTATCGGAAGGTCGTCGCTCCCATTGCAAACTGTGGTTTAGAGTATAAAGCTGATCTCGCTAAGCACTGCCCGTGTCTCCTACTGAAATGTACGGCTTTAGGTCTCCGCTCATGACGTCGCGGCGCCCAGAGCGCGCAGGTGTGCACTTGAACAGGTGACATACGCCGCGGCGTCCGATGCGACTCGCGTGCGGCGCATCGGAAAGATGGCCGTCCCGACTGCTGGAACTTGTTGCTCAAATCTGTTAGGTCCGGTCGTTGGTAATACTATATAGTCGTTAATCTGATCGCATTTGGAACCGCATCATTGTGTCTCCTGCTTTATCTAAAGTGGCCGGAAGCTAGGACACTGTAAATGGGGAACAAAAGTGCTGTTCACCGGGTCTGTTGAGCGCTCTGCCATTTTCTAACATCTGCGATGGTTAAGAGCTCTAGTAGAGATCTTGAGTGGACAGGTTAAATCAATTCTTCTATCGGCTATTTCTCATTTTGTATGGGATGGCTATTTTAGTTCCTTTCATTTCGCTCTATCGGCTAGCCATTCCCCTTCAGCTTCTTGGACTTCTAGCAATATCGAGGTTATCCTCGATATTGTGTTAATAACTTTTATGATGCTGGCCTCCGTATTTCTACCTGCGACCATAATTTGTCCCTCCAAAAAATCGGCGCTATTTTACAGTGAAATTTGCTGTAACAAAAGTGACTGGGAAAAAAAAAGCTGCATCACCGTACCTTGACTGGGCCCTATAGCCACCCGTCAGTTAAAGCATGTTAAATACTATCTAACATAATGCCGACAGAGCGAGAATAAGCAATACATTCAAATGTATTGTACAGTCGGCGTCACCCTTGTGTAGAGACCGGGAACGGCGGCTTCCGGGGCTCTCCGGAGTCAGCCAGCGACGTGTGGCGGTAGTTGCTGGGCCCAAACGTGCCCAGTAGCTACCGTTAGACGTCGGACCCAGCAGCTAGCTTTACACGTTGTAGCACATGTGTGGTTTATTAAAGAGCGTATGCGTCCTATTAGAAAATGAGAAAAAAATACACAAATTACTTGAGCCTGAGTGAAAGTGCAAGGTGCTTCTTTCATCAGCCCATTTTGTGTAATTGAATTGAAGAAGCTAAATGCTTAATGGTTACAGCAAGGCAGTTTACAAGATACATTGTCTATGCTGAAATATGACCATAGAGATCCTCATACACATTAAGCGTATAGGCATGCACACTCGGTAACGCCTAAGCACGAACACGATGGCTCAGAAGCAGATTGTGTACGCGAGCGCGTATCAGGGGCCGAAATCATAAACCTCTGGCCGACCGCCTTCGCCAATTACGTGCAGCAACGCGATGGGCTGGCATCTGGTCTTAAAAATAGTTCTAACGTAATAACGTTTTTTTGTAAATGCTGGCCTAGGTTGCTTGCCAAGCAATGCTTTCCATCCGCTATGCATACATGCATACGGCCAACCATTACAGCTCTTTCCAATCCTGCCGTTTCATGTCTGGTCACATTCCTGGTCGGGTGGCTCACTGGTCCACGGCCATGGTGGCCATCACAGCCGCCAGGTTACTGAGACATCGTTTAAAGATAAAATTAATGTGTGAAGGCACGGCGAAAATGTATCGCGTCAGACAGCAGGAACATCGTCGCTTATATGAGCGGTGCTGGCACCATTGCGACGTCAGAAATGCTCGGGTCAATTAGAACCAGCAGTGCGATCGCACCGCGCACTACGAAAGTATCCGATTGTTTTCCTGTATTGATCAAAATTTATTGCCTTTTTGCGGTGAGCTTGAACGCGATTTTTAGATTTTTAAGTTGATTTACTATGGGAGACCGCACCATCGATCACCTATAAGTGCCTTCATCTTTCCCTAAAAGAACATTGTCTGTTTCTATTTCTCTAGGAAAGAGAGAGAGAGAGAGGGGGGGGGGGGAATAGGAATCGTGGCTGTACTGTAAGGCTGTAAGCGAAATTGCTTTACCTTCCTCGTTCTTCAGGAACAGGGCAGCTTGTACTCCACAGGCACTCGGAGTATACCAGCGAAATTATCGTAGTGTATTTGTTTCCGACAACGTCGTGTCAAACAGTTACAACATCATGAACGTCAATGACCATGCTGTCAGACGATTCTGCAAATGACCCCTTCCACACCAGAACCCACGTTAACAAAAGTTATTTTAGGTAAGCGCCGTTCGCAGTTGGCGATCGATGCGGCGATCACGTTATCAAGCTGATCACTATCATGAGTGACGGACACCTTTGCGCCGGCCAAAAGATTTACAAAAGAGGGGTTCTTACAAAAGAGGGGCGAATTCACAAAGCTTTTCGTTCGTATAAAGTGCTGTTTGCCATTGGCCAGCGACCTTCGCTAATAAATATGTCCAGCATCAAGATTGGCTAGAATTTGCTCTCACTAACAATTTTAGCTTCATAGCTTTTTGTGAATACGGGCCGAGCAGTTATACGTGCTCGGACTGATGGTTCTTATTTTAAAAGGGCAGTGGTTGTGGCATCGGAGCTGCTGCCGGCACTTTCTTCGTCCGAGTCGCACTAGCCTAATAGACTAACTTTCAGCGCTAACAAAGTAACGAACTAGGCGTAGTTTCATCACAGAGTCTCGAAGCATAACCTCGCAAAAACTTGGCCGAACCGAGATAAAGCTAGGTGGGGTCGCCAGCTTCGCTGTTCTGCCCAATCTTCGCACCACTAGTGTGAAGCTGCCCCTATTTTTTTTTTTCAAGTCTTAATTTATTCCAGTCTACTGACGTCAAATTTACTTAACGGCCAACGCAAGCATTGGGCGGTGACCAGAAGCGGTGCTTGAACAGCCCAATCAAACGCTATCCTCGCTGAGGTCACTTTTGTTTGTTTTCAAAGCGAATATCATTGCCAAGCTTTACATGTTTTTCTTATCTAATTGCCAGAGACGAGGAGCGCGCAGAAGTGGAGAAGGCTTCGATGGGTCCGAGATACAGCACAGTGAAAGCAGATAACCGGACGAGGAGGGCGGTGCCGGCTAGTGCGATTGGTCCACCAACCTTTGCTTTATCTTGCGGTGGCTGGTCGAATCTCGCGACGGCGTGCAACAGAAGGCTAAAATTGCCACTAAAACGGATCCTTCGCGAAGAAGAGTTGGCAGAGCGATGTCGTATACGCGCCGAAAGGGCTCGACAGCGTTAAGCTGGCACGTCGAAGTGTTTATTATATGCAGATAGATTTATTTCGCCTGCCAACTCCGAGTACCCATGGTCACAGCGATCGGTCGCAACCATATTTAATTCCTTTCGCAACGGGGTTGCCTGTGGTTATTCCGAAAAACATTCAGCTTTGTTCGGCATAATAATGCATCTTTAGTGCGTACTTTGACGAGATGAGTTTTCACGGTATTGTGACGTCGCGTGACGAACAGGTGAAGTGCGAGCAGCCCATTACGTTTCTACCAATTTTGGAGGGCCTTTCTGTAAAAAAATTTCTCTCTCTCTCTCTCTCCCTTGGAGGGCTAGTGGCAAAAATGAAATAGAAATAGATTGGAATAGCTTTACGTTATAGCACCCGGTTTTCTTTCATGAGAGTTTATTCCCTTCTCACTGGAATAGCTGATGGCGCTGCCCGCGATGTCTGCGACTGCGACGATACCATTCAATGCCTGAATGCGTGTTGTGCCACGGTACCCAATATGACTTTTGGAGACCAATCCTCTCCAACGCATTATATAGGATACCTGGATAGTTCACCACTATCCGTTGACGTACGCGGTGACCATTCAACTTGATGGTTGCGGCGTACGTTAGAGAAGTCACGTGTCCTCATATAACGACCTTGTCACTTGTCAGCAGGCCCACAAGGCATTGAAAGCTCACATGCGGGTTTTCTTTTGTCTTTTTTGTGGTGATCGACTGGCCCTTTTTTTTTTACTTCTTTCTGCCTCTCTCATCTTTCTGATCCCTATGTTCCCCTGCCCCAGTGCCAGACGGGCGATCTGTTGATTAACGTTCTTATCTTGTCTTTATTATTATCTCGCTCTAGTTACATCCTGTGATGCTCGTGAAGAAATATTTTTATATGCGAGTAGAGGTCTGCAAACAAACAACTCACCAAGCTTGGATCATTGGGAAAGAAACTGCTCTGCCAACCATCGAGATGAGGCTGCGCCGGCTGGTCCGCTACTAGCCACTACAAACTGCCACTACAGGTCCATATATGGACCCTGACCTTTTGACTTTGTCATCGCGAACTATTACTGGTTAACCGCCACGATAAGGGTGTCTTCTTGAGATGCTCTGCAGTTAGATTTCTAGATATGTCCGCGTGTGAAGGAATTCGTTGAAAGAACAATGTAAATTTTAGTTGGCTTAGCTCTCCGTGCGCCTTCACAAATGCATGAGCTTACTTACCGTGTTCACGGGAAAGCCGCTCGACAATCGTTCTGGAGCTGCCTTTCAGCTACTGCGCACGTCAACTGGCTTGGTCTTGCGCCCAGATGCAGCACTTCCCAGATGCTATATACTCTGCCACAAACCATGCAGTCCAGCCGTACGTAGGCTCGAGACACACCGAAGGCGATGGCACACAATTTCCTGCTGGCGTTTACAGAGCTATCGGTGCTTGCTTTCAGATTAGTTTCATATGATCTGTGTGCTAGATCACCACCGACCTAATCTCAGATGAGGGAGTTCGTGTTTCGAGTGAAAGTCAGGTATATACTCAGCTGGCGTCCGCTCGAAACAGCGGCTGCGTGAAGCTTGAAGAGTGACTGTTCCTTGACGCTCCTTCTATGTTCTTTAGCGCGTTCAGCGTTGGTATCCACAAATTGCCTCTACCCAAGCACTAATTGACGCCGATCCCGACGGACGGAACGCACGCAGGCTTGTGTGGCGTACGCACGTGACCATTCAACTGGATGGTTGCGGCGTACGTCAGAGAAGCCACGTGTGACTTGCCGCCTCTCCAAGAGACAAGACACTCACCCGCGGTAAATATATATATATATATATATATATATATATATATATATATATATATTAGTTGAATTGAGCTTATGATAGCGTAAGCAAAACACCGCTAAGGCAAAACGCAACTTCGGAAATGGAGCGAGGATTTCTTAGTTCACTTCAAAGAAGTACCCAGATCTTGCTGTTTTATGAAAGTTTACAAATTTAAAAACTAACTTCAGCAGGATTGTCTCCTCTTTTTCTCTCTACGAAATGTTCTCAGTGATAAATCATCTCGCAATAAAAAAGTACAGGCTTTTGATTGGGAATTACACACATAGTTAGTAAACTAAACAAAAAAAACTTCATTACAATGCTTGCAGTAACGAGAGTTCACTAGTTGGCCAGGTTGCTACGCCTCCAGCCTCTTAAGCCCAGTTTGTTACCGGCCCTAAAACCAATGTCTCAATCTCAGGTTATACCTTATAGCATAGCGCGCAGACCACATGCGGCGATAACGTTTCGGCAGACGAAAGAGGGAAGATTCACGTGACTATGTATGCAGAATGTTCCCTCCGTGTTTAGCATGTATAGCTGCTGCTTGTCCGAGAGTGTTCAATTGTAGCACATGTCAGCAAGTAGTGTTGTTGGACATATTATTAGCGAAAGCGGCCGGCCAATAACAAACAGCACTTACGAATGATTTTTTTTTAATTTGGCACATGCTTCGCAATTACCTAAGTTCGTTCATACAAAAAAGTTCTAGTTATTAATTAGCGACTTTTAGGCACAGAAAAACATATCCCCGTGTGCTTACCGAGCGCAGGCGGTCCTTACGTTACCTCTGAACAGTGATCTCAACCACGACAGACAAGCTGAACAATCGTCTACTCTCAGAAATCAAAGGCCCACATTCACTAAAAACATTCTTACGCAAAAATTGTTCGCGAAAGAAGGTGCCAGTCATTCATGACGTCGGACATATTATTAGCCAAAGCGGCCGGCTAAGAGGTAAACAGCTCTAAGAACAAAATGCTTAGTGATATGGGCCCAAGATTCCTGGGCACTGGGCTCGAGTGACATTAACGAAGGATTTAAAGTGTGGCTGTATTACTTCCAGAACGTGCGATAAACTGTGACCGTGCGACACTGTGTTACGCCGTGTATCCCTGCGTGTTACACAATGACACTGTGAAAATATGAGACTGACAGACTATGTATGCCAGCACTCTACTTGTCTCAAGTATATAATTCCTCCGTTCCTCTTTTTTTCCCCTCACCTGGAGATATCCTTTGGTTAACTTCCTTGTTTTACTCTTCTTTATATATCTCTCTCTTCAAAAAGAAAGAAGCGACGCGTCTTTATCCTAAGAGGCTTCGCCTGGTACGAGCAATCTATATTGACACTACGCCTCATAATTCTACATTCCAGCCCTTTATTTGTTTTCATGTCTGGTTCACCTCACGAAAGAAAAATTCAGTGGCGATCTGGCAGTGAATGCGAGATAAACGCGCTGGTATCACGTCACACCTCTTTGAGGTCTAGGGTCCATGACGTAGACAGCGTTCACCATATTGCAAAATGTTGTTCGGGAGCTCCCCCGACGCACGTCCTACCTCTTCGAGGAGCGAAGTGCAACTGACGGTAGTCCGGAGCAGATCACCGTCAGTTGCACTATATATACAGGGTGTTTCAGCGAACACTTTCAAAAATTCTTAAAAGATGCCTGTGGCAGATAGCACAATTCTAGTTCATGAGCTGGTCTACTCGAAGAGGCGGACATTACTTGCACAAGAAATTTAAATGCATAATCGACTAATCAACAAAAATTGACTGATTAAGTTGTTAACTAATTACCTGATGGCCCCTATTGCAATTTACAAATTGTAGCCGTGGAATTCAGAAGGCGGATCCACTCGGAACGAATTCTCGGGATGACACCAGTTTCGAGATATTCATTCCCGAACTTGGCGGAGAAATTCATTGGCGTTCCAGTTAGGTTCTTAACAAAACGTCGCTTTATGCATTGAAGCACAACATTAACTGGAACGCCAATGCATTTGTCCGCAAAGTTCGGGAATTAATATCTCGAAAATGGTGTCTTCCTGAGAATTAATTCTCAGTGGATCCGCCTTGCGAGCTCCACGGCTACAATTTGTGAATTGCAATATGGGACATCAGGCAATTAGTTAAAAACTTAATTAGTAAGTGTTTGTTAATCAGTCGATTATGCATTTCAATTTTTTGTGCAAGTAATGTCCGCCTCTTCGAGTAGACCAGCTCATTAACTAGAATTGGGCTATCTGCCACAGGCAACCTTAAGGAAATTGTGAAAATGTTCGCTGAAACACCCTGTATATAGCTGTACCCATGTCACCACACCTCTACCTCTACCACGTGACCGGCTTCCCACACTTAACATACATACACTTTTTTCCACTTTGACATTCCTAATAATAATTCATTAAAATTTTTAGAGGGTTAACCATGTAGAGAAGAATAGCAACAATATAGCAACTTATACCTGATTAATTAATTGATTGAAATTGGGAACCGCCTGGGCTAAAGAGACGCCATAGGGAAGGGCGCCGCATGAAATTGGACGTAGGGTTCCTTTAGAAGCACGGGCCCTTTTTGCAATTACTGCCATCTTAATGCGGCCGCCGCGACGTCATAATTAGCAGTATATTGAACGTCATAGCCCCTGAGCTACTGCTGCGGGTCAGGTAGTAGAAAGCGGTGAAAAAAACCGTCCATGATATCGATACTATCCGCGATTAAAGGCGTACCAACGGTTGACGAGTGGCCTCCTAGGTGTTCCACTGCGCTGGAAATCATTTGACCCCACTCGCTCTAGTGTCTCAAGTGTGCGGTTCCTCCACCTGAACAAATGAATAGGGGGGACATCCATCAGAACCTTCAACCACTGGCCGGATAAATCCGTAGAAGGCAAGTGACGGCTCGCCCCCCCTCCTTCCTATACATATATGCAGCACTTCCGTGCCCGGAAAATATCGCTGACAAATAATACGGACTAATATGGGAGCTGCTTCTCGAACGAACGCGGCATTATTTGGCAGGATCCTCTTAGTTCAATCTCAGTAGAGCCGGGTTTGGAAACACATTAACAGACGTGACGTGGAGGGAAGACCGAGAGAATAAAGCGTTCGCGTTATCACCTTCCTCTCGCGGATACGAGCAACGCTTCCGACGCCCGCCTCCGTCGTACGCGAGAGGAGAGCGAGCGTGCACTGTGGCATCCTGTGCCTCAGACGTCAGCGCAGCGCCGCCGCGTGCAGGAAGCCCGGTACCGACGCGCGGGCGCGCAGTCTGCTCAAGAAACGGGATCGCGTACACGCGCGACCGCACTCGTCGGTGCCTCCCGTTGCGTGGCCGGCGTGCCAATCCCTGGCGTAAAGAAAATAATAATAATAAAGTGCCGTGACCGCGCTCGGAAGCATCCCAAGAATCCCCCGCGATCCCCCCTGGGCCGATCCCTGCCAGCGAGGAGGGGGGGCTTCTTCAGGTGGCCAAACGCGGCGCGTCCGGAACCGAGCGCCAGGACCTCCGAGCGCAGACAAAAAGCAAAAGCCGCCGAACCAGTTCACGGACCGCCAATTACAGAGCAGGCCCCGCGAGAGAGACGGCCGAAGTGGAGGGGGCCCTCCAAGATGGCGTCTTGCTCCCCCTCTCTCGGGCTGGCGGCCGGTGAGAAGAAACTTGGTTCCCTACCTGGCGACGAAGAAAAGCCCTCCTCGCCGGCGAAGCGCCGACAGCAGCCGCCCCCTCTCCGACGCGTCCCCCCCAGGTCGGCCCGGCTTCGCAGTCGAAGCGAGTCGTTCCCCGTGGAGTAGTCGTGCCGGCGCTCTGCTGCAACCTTGCGGATTACGCGACGACGCCACTGGGACCTTCTTGTCCGTGCCGACGCGTGGACCGGCCGGAGTGTGCGGCGACACTGTGAAGCAGCGTGCGGACCGCCATGAGCCCCGTGTGAGACCGGCTGCCGCTTCAGAGCACGCGCGACGCGACCTGTCTTTGCTTGTGGCCCGCTCCGGGGCGCCCAGGGTGCGATCCTCGCCCAGCCGCGGCCGGATGGCGGTCATGTGCGGCGGCGGCCGCCGAGCTGTCCGAGGGCAGCTACGGTCACGGACATTAGGCTTAGTCCTCGTGGTCTTGGCCCTCAGCAGGGCCACATCGGCGAACATCGACAAGGTACGTAATGGTGCACGTCCGCAGGCTCCTGCCACTGTCTCAGCGGCGGAGCTCGTCGGGCTGGATGATGCTGGGGAAGCGTGAGCAGGGACGCAATACGCGGACGAGAACAAATAGAAAGAATGTGCGACTCTGCACGTCTTTCTACTTGTTTTTGTCTGGCGGGGCGGAAGCGGTTATGCCATCCTGTCAGTGTCCGTACCCGTGCACCCCTTTCCGCTGGACACGCATGACGGCTAGGTGTACGCAAGTCTTTGCAGGCGCCTAGATAAACGAGACTAGAACTGGTCGCATGGGTGATTCTGCCGCAAAAGTGAGCGTGGATGCATCCGCTCGCAGACAGTGACTCCCTGCTGGGATGAATACAACGGGGGTCCTTCGCCGGATATTACGGGCACGGGTTCATGGTCACTGGGACTACGTTTAGCGACCTTGTGACGGAGAAAGGCACCTTTTTCCCCCCAAAAAAACAACAAAACTTGTAGCAATTATAGTTTCTATATACGCATCTCGTAGTCAAGCGTACGCAGGAACGCTGGCTGTGGTATGCGAGTAAGCGACCCTTTGTGGTTTAAGATCGCACAGAAACCAGTATATCATCATTTAAAGAAAATGGTTTACAATACGTGGTTGATGGCGTGAGCTCTCGCAAGAGGTGCGTGGTTACATGACCAGCTACCCTCTGAGGCGTATACAACAATCCGAGGTAGAGGACGTGGCCTGCAGAAAACCGAGGTGTTTTCTCGCACAGAACTATTCTCGTATTTCGCAGAGCATTAGCGCTTTGCATTGAAACAGGCGAAATAGCTCTGTTGTTGCGTTCGAAGAGACGGCGATGTAGACATCGGAACTGCTTATGCAAAAGGCCCGCCGTCACGAACGAAAAGCACCGAGGAGGAAGGAACCGCGCATTTGCGCCTTGCGCTGCGGTAACGTGGACGACAAGGGGAGGGAGGAAGGTGGAGTCTGCGCGGATAGCGTCGTTGCGTTGCAACCTTGATCCCGCCGTTTCCTGTTGGCGCCAGCCTCCGAGACCTGCTCCAGGCCCGCCGAGCCAGCTCGGCCGGGCCGACAGCAGCAATAGCACCGAAGCCCGCGGCCATTTCGGTACTCGCTGCGCCTCAGCGGCGCTCAAACAAGATCGGCCACCGGCTTTGGGGCACTGCTCTCCGAAGAACCGGTGACACGCTCGAGGTTTGGCCAAAGCTCGCCTTTAAGAAACTGAAGATGCGAGTTAAAGCAAACCGCGGGCAGGTGCCTAGTGCGATGTTCTCGCTATCTACGTTTATCAGCATTTCTTTCACTGAGATGACCGGAACGTATTATTGCGCTCAATCTTCATTTTCTTCAGTCTGGGTTGTTCGGCCCCTTGTACTGGCCTTTCACAATGTCACCCTAAATTCAACGCAAGAAGTTCTTGCTATCCCAACCTCTCTTTACCTTGCTGTGAATACGATTCAGCTAAAGCTTTTGCTAAGACACCTTCCCCGCCTGCTTCGTTGTTATTTCTATATTCATTATTTTTTATTAGTGCCCAGTTGCTTTCCCAGCAGCGACGTGCAGCGAACCACCTTCTACACGTCATGACGTTGAGTCGGCAGCGTTGAGGTAGCGTGTTCTGTCGGTCACAATGGGGACGCAGTTTAGAGGCTAGTTCAACTGATGTCCCTCATGGTGGCCATCACGCACGCTTTTAATTACTGCCTGCTATATAGAGCCTATTCTTCTCGCTGCCCTTGGGTCGGCCAACGTACCAGCGACGAATTGAGAACGCGTTTTGTACTCTTGACGCCTTCGCTCTTGGCCTGCACGCAGCGCAAGCGACAAGGTGAATAGGCTGCCCACCGTCTACTTCTCTTAAGACAGCCCGCTGCTTTACCGCGATGTCGATCAAAAAAAGAATATTCTGCATGCTACTGGTTTTGGCACGTAAAACCCCATAATTAATATTCTGCATGCTAAAACGTTGCCTTGGGTGATACAAAAGTTTGCTCAGAATAACTTCATGTTCGTTTTGATTTGTGAACAGGCTAAGTTCAGAGGTGATGTATGCATCTTCAAGGCTTCTCATTTTAGGTGCTACATCCACCACTGCTGCTCAGTCATATGCTCGACAGGCACATATCTCTTATGCACAAGCTACAGAACTAGGCCTTTGCATGCTGCCATAGGTGTTGGCTCTCCACCCTTTCCCCGATTAAGGTTCGTCTCTGTCTTACAAGTTTCATTACAAAATAGAGCGGTACTCACGCGCCTTCCTTTCTTTTTTTTCACAGTAGCTAGGTTTAAGTAAAGCTACGCACATTGACGCTTCAGCACATGACTGCCGCTATCCCCTCATGTATTGACGCATATACAAAGCCGTGGAAACGTGTCAACTCCTCAAGCCAGCCACTCGCCTGTAGCCAAAGGCTTATCGTCACACCATGTCAAACACAGGTATTGCCTAATTACGCGTGACTGTTTTCTTGTTTCGTATTCTTAAGGCATTGCCGATTAATTTATCTACCAGAAGACATGAACACTCGAGAGCCCGTTAGGAAGGCCATCTTGACAGCTGTTTAAGCCTATGGCAGTTCAGCCTCATAACTGCCATTGAACTTAACAGCTCTTGAGGCCTTTTAAATTCGTGTTCACAGAAAAAAACGGCAGAATATTTGCGTAATACCTCAACATTTCTCTGTATTTAGAAATTGAACCCGCTACTCCAAATGCAATTGAGAGTTAAATTTGGCTAAATTCGCGGTACACGCGGGCACAAGGGGTCGTTCGCGAGTGATGATTGAGGTGAAACGCTAAGAACAGTTGAGCTCTGTTGAGGGCGACACACTTCTCAAAGGTAGTGATACACCCACAGAAGCAGCCCTGCTCGCTATTTTAACTACAGAATTGCAGTTCTGTGGTTAAAATAGCGAGAAGGACTGCTTTTGTTGCGAGCCAACAGATTGAAGTGTAAATGCAAATGATAATTAAAGACAAGCTTTACATTCAGCGCACTGAAAGTGAAGCGCGTATACTCGTACTAATCGTCTTATCTGAAACAAAACACATTTCACGTAACAGAAAGAAAAGAAAGGTGTTACATTGTCATAGCAAATCTCTATTCGTGTTATTCTATGCCACATGAGTGTAGACGGAGACCATATTTACGTTATGCAATCAAAACAACCACGTAGACCCTTTTGAATACCCCATCTAACAGCTGTATTTTTTCTTAAAGCCCGTATGTCAGCTGATAAAATCTTATCATCACTGTTACGTTTCCCGCTTCAATATGGTAACGCCATAATATCTCGACAAAAAAGAAGCGGAATTCACAAAGCATTTTGTTGGTTAGCTGTTTGCCATGGGCCGGCAGGCTTAGCTAATTTGTCCAACATCACGAATGGCTCGCATCCGCTCTTTCGAACAGCTCTTGCGTAAAAACGCTTTTTGTTGATACCCGGCAAGGTTTGTGTTCACGGTATTTAGTATAGCAATACGTAAGCATAAATAATGGTTGGAGTCTGCGTTCGAGCGTGCTGTTTGTCCATTGGAGGTGAGAAGTTGCGGGTACCATATGTCTTCCTCGGCAGCGACTTCGGGTCTATAGAACGGCGTTCCAATCACCCGGTTAGACTTCGTAAAGATAGCGCTTTACATGAGACCGCTATCTTCTCAACTGTCCATTCACAGTCGTGTTGTCGCATGGCCAGGGTGTGAGAAATATACAAATGCTTCTTATTCTTGTCCGTAATCTGGTAAAATATGAGGTTGCAGAACGCAATACCGAAACACCGAGTTTTATAACATATATAGTAGAGTGCGCTACACACGACTGAGATTCTGCAGTCTATTTTTTATTGACCGTCTACTCTGCCACTCCCTACAGCACCTGATTCTGGTCCCTGGCCTTAGACCAACGTAATATATTCGACATAATATCGCCATGAGTTTCTGAGGCGTGGCTAAAGCCAACGCGAGCCACAAATTCCAAGTCACGCTCTGTCGAATGCGCGTGCGCCAGTCAATCGTGCCACCTTGTGAGATCTCATGTATGAAGATCTCACAGGCCTAGTGGTCTCGTCAAGCCGAAACCACTTTGAAACTGTATACCGCGACTCTCCCTTATTCGATACAAAAGGACGGCCGTCATATATGCTGGAGAACTGCAGAGCAACACACATGGCGATCGATTCAGCAGATCCAGTAGCTGCTCCAAGAGACCGCACGAGCCTTTCATTTGCAGCTGAGAAGTTTCGCACACATGTGGCCTCTGCTGCACGATCACTGATTCGGAATCGGGAACAAATACGTCCTAAACTGTCCGTGCGCGAAGAGCACACGCGCGCAGCGGAAATGTTCGGGGGCGTCACGTGCGTTGAACGCTCTTTTCAAGCAGGTTCTACCGCAAGCACGTTGCTCCAAACGTCTACCAACTTCAGCACAGCCGTCATGGTACAGGGCCCGTGTTCAAAAGAACAGTTGTTCGTACGCTAGCGCAGTTTGCAAGGCCAACAGGTGTCGGCCAATCGTTGTTGTAGACGTATTATTAGCGAAGGCGACTAGACAATCCAAGGAACAAACGCTTTCTGAATTTGGAGAGACCTGTCACCAGTGGCCCAATGTAATGTTGCTTATTTCCCTACTCTATGGTAAGAACGTCTTCCATGAGCTACATGGCATACATGCAGTATCGAAAAATTATGCAGAAGGAAAGAAACCTTTCGCATAAGCACCATCATTGCCGTCTGTGGCATGATGGAATGACATTCATAACATAGCCTGAATCGTCTCTGAGCGACGCCACGTGTTTTGCTTGCAGCGGTCATTGGAGTTCGACGCGCGTAACACCTCGACGCGTAGTTGGCTTCGTGGTGGGCGTCCATCGTATGTTGCACAACATACCGCTTTTTCGCGGCGCGTCGAAATTGATGGACGCGCAAGGTGCATGTCACGCATGGAATAGGAGAGGATCCTTTGCCGGTTAATACAAAGGTTACAAAGTTGCCTTCATTAGGATACGTTTCCGAGAATGCGCCGTGGCGGCGTTCACCTATACGCGTAGCGGTTCCGACAAAAGAGTGAACTGACGGCCAGCAACTCGCCCCGCTGATTTCCGCCCGCGGTCCCGGGCTGGCCGCGTGCATGCTTGCCGCGTTATAAATTAGCAGTAATGAAGGGCTGGCACGGGGCCGCCAATTTATTGACAAAGAAAAGAATAACGACGACACTGCGCGAAGCCTAAATACCAAAGCACCCCGACGATTTGTCTTGTCAGACGGCGCCGTAATTGCGGCCGAAGACAAAAAAAGAAAAAGAAAAAAAAAAAGTTGTCCCCGAATCAGGGAGCGCCCCAAAGACCGCTCCACTTCCCGGATGCACGAGCTAGCCGTACACGGCGGCGTCAAAAAGCAAGTGCATGATCGGGGGAAAAAAAAAATACGGCCCGAACAGATACGAGAAAGAGAAGAACGGCGCTTTATTAGGTTATCCCCGGCAGCATACGTGAATCACTTCGCAAGAATCGCTCTCAGTTTTTTGTTACATTTTTATATTATTTCTTACTCTTTTTCCGGTAAGCATCCGCCAAAGCTGTCACGCTCAAGTTCCTGCGCCGCATCGGGTGTCGGCTGCGGCACAGTATCCTGCATATAGGCAACGTTCACGTCCTCCTACCTGTTCGGTCTCGTTCCCACGTCGCGTCTGCGCTCCTGTACTACGGCGCCGCATGCCGCCACGTTTGCGCTGACCGCGAGTCTCTCTCTGCCATGCAGTAACTGGGATGACGCCATATAGGCGATATAGAAACTGTACCCATCACGTTTTCCGCATAGCCAACAATAACGAGTGAGAAACACTATTAGAGAGAGAGAGAGATAAATTGGATGGGAAAGGCAGGGAGGTTAACCGGAAGGTAGATATCCAGTTTGCTACCCTGCACTGGGGAAGGAAACACGATTAGAGAAACGCGACAGAGTGGAACGTGCCACATTTAAAGCTATAGGATCGCGTCAGGCACACAGGTCGAAAATTGCACCGATGCGTGAATGTCCGTTTTTCTTCCCCGCGTTTCTGAGGCACTGACACAGATAAATAGAAAGCTCACAGATTCTTTCCTGCAATCGAGCCTGTGCAGCTCCGAATACGAAAATAAGAATAAGCAAAAGCAGCTTTGCGGAGAAAGAAAAAAAAAAAAAAAAGAAACATAATTGTGTCCAATATGAAGTGCCAGTGACGCATCCATTTCCTACGTGGTTTTTAAGCCTGCAGTAGGGTAACTGCTGAAGAATCCTCATACTCGAAAAGCTAGTTCCCTGGCGTCAAAGGTGACGTACTTTTTTATCAGAGAAATGATACGTGTGGTTGAGTTCTGATCGTGATGGTCGATTCGCTGACAGGTGAATTTCTACTGCTCACCGGCCGGTTGGCTGTATCGCATGGTACAGACTGTATCGCTGACAGCCTGTGTACGAAAGCTAGCTCAAACTGCTCCCACGTGTGCGCGTTTGTACGTGTTTTATTCGTCGCTATCGATTAAGTACTTTTATTACTGCGAAATAATTACGGTCTCTTTCAGTTTTTTTTTTATTTTTTTTTTTTTTTCATGTTACCGACTCTCATATCTGACGTGTTTGTTCGTGCTGCATGGAATAACGAGCGTCTATGGCTAATTCGGGGAATATGAGCGCTTTCAAGAACATGCGAGCGATCGACTATTTGTCCAATAATTGAGCGGTTGCCTTCTCCAATGGGAACTGGCTACTCGAAAATATTTGCGCAATGGGTGACTACTTGCCAAGAACGAAATAAAGTGTTGGAGAAAGGACAGTGTAAATATCAGGCTATAGCTATAATTGTTCGTAAGATCAAAAAATCCTTGCCAACCCTGATGCTGGTCGTATTATTAAGCGAATAAGGCAATCGACCACTGGCAAAGAACACTTACGAACTAAAAGCTTCGCGAATTCGGCCCCAGAAAAGCATACACCGCCCACTTTGTAGTCTGCGTAATGTATATTTCAGTGCACTGTGTACACTGTTCTGCGAGAGTGCGCGCCAGCTTCGCGGATATTGCTGAGTTCGGCGCGAGATCTATACAGGTCACTTTTTCGGTCCACTTGAACGTGCTCTTATTCGATCAATGGAATTCACCGTAGGCTGCAGCTGTGGGTTTTACTTTATTTAACTACCCGCTATTTCATCTTCAACTTGCTCCGACACACCTTCCTGAACTGAGTGACACCCGGGAACACAGAAAAGTATACTCTCTCGTGCTCCCATTTCCTATCTGTTTTCAGTAGTCAAGATTATAGTAACTGTAGTATTATTGTACCTTATGGTATCTAGCAGCATTACAAAGTGCCCACGTCGCATCATCTTTGGTTTTGCTCCCAATAAATGTCTATAAGCTGCATAAGGTCGGCGCATCAGAACACAGACACTTCCCTTGAGGGTACGTTGGCGTGTCGTGTTTGCAGAAATTAGGCATAAAATCAGAAACTGTCTCACTATAGTGCAACGAGAATACCAAGCCATACTACCACGTTCGGCCCTGTTATTGCATATATGCTGTCGCTGTGATTGCAGGACGCTGTGCTTGTAACGCTCGCAGGACCTTCCTGCAAGGGTTACGTAGAAGCAACGCTGCATGTATCGTAACACTTCCATGTGCGTGCAGGATGTGGCTATCATGTCGAAAGAAGTTGGAAATATGAACGCCAAAGGAGTTTCGCATCGCCTGTAATAGTGGCAAACATCCAAAATCGAGCTGCGAACGGATATTCACCGTTTATTTGGGGTCTAACCTCATCACTTTTGGTTTGTCTTGCTTGTATTTGGTTTCTTTTGTTTTTCAACACGGTGACAAATTCGCAAGTGTGACTGCGGTGTAATCCCAGATCCCAAGTTGTTGCATATCCTCGTTGGTTTGGGGATAAACTCAGCACAAACAAAAAAAAGCAATATATTTGCGAACTTCAGATATTAAGTCAATTAAGGCCATATTATTCCTTACAAGGTCCTTGCGCGTTTCACATCAGCTTCCACAACAACCGCAGAAAATAATTGTCCAGAATAATTGCCACAGTTACCTGTGGAAGGCGCCGCACCTTCCACATTTAATTTAAACGTTTGATGTACCGGTCTCATCCGGAATACTGAAAATAGAGCAGGGCTGGTATTTTGTAGCGATGCCTTTAAAGTAATAATGACTTTTCGCGCTTATCGCGCTTTGTCAGTGGTCAGAGCGACGGTCCGCTCACGATATCAGGTCAGAGCGACGGTCCGCTCGCGTTATCAACGTTGATATCGTGAGCGGACCGTCGCTCTGACCACTGACAAAGCGCGATAAGCGCGAAAAGTCATCATTACTTTAAAGGCATCGCTACAAAATCGCGGCCCAGGACCGCGATTTTGCAGCGATGTCTTCCGTTCCATTCTATGCCACTCTTATCATCGACCGTTCACGGTCGGCTGCTCCAACTGATAACGCGGGCGTAGCGTCGCTCTGACCAACGACGAAGCGCGAAAAGCGCGACAAGGAATAGCACCGGAAAAGACATCGCTACAAAATCGCGGCCCAGAGTGCCATTATAAGTTCGCATGTTGAGGGGACTACGGTACTGCTCAGATTGAATAAGCTGGGCTGCAGCACCGGAATGCGGAGTTCGCGGACAAAGGATACATCTTGCGGACCCAGATATGATGTGAGAATCACGACGTAATCCTAAACGATGCGCTCAGCCGTTCAAACAGTGCGAACGTTCTGCCATGGTACACTGTAGATACAAACGTTAGGAGACGTGGCCCCGTACTTTCGTTTTATCGCGTTGTGCGATAAGTTTGAGCCTTGTGCGACAATGCTGCCCGTCCTAACACGCGTGATAACGACATGTCTCCGCCGACAAGTTCTTTTTTTTTTTTTTCGTCATTGCAGCAGTTTTCGCTGGCTAAGCCATGTCGGCGCACGCTGACGTTGCTATCGCCGAGAGTGATCGATCAAAATATACGTCTCCTGGGCTTGGACGTATGTGAAATAATCCCTAAATCTAAGATGTCGCTTAATTGTAGTCACACGACGGAACGAATCGCTTAATCAGTCCGCAGACGAGTGCGTGTGACAGGACTGAGTCGCATTGAATTATCGAATCGTGCCGCAAGCAGCTCGTCAGCAGCTTCCGTGTGATGCCCGTCCACAGGTTGAACCAGCAATCCGCCCCGTCGTGTGAATTCAGCTTAAGCGGCTCCCAGCTTATAGGAAAGCGTTGCGGTCAACCTGTGCGAATACTCGACGTTACCTTCATGTAAGCACAAATCACGAGGTTCAGGCATTAATTATCTGCATTTTATGCCTCGTGAGTTTCCATACCGATGATTTCACTCAAATTGAGAGCGGTCTATACACGCGAGTGGACCGAACGGTAACACCACGACCCCAGCTTCCGGGCGCTGGGTTTAATTATCGCAAAGTGCCCGCACTTCGTCCGCATGCACGCGAGAAGAATAACGAATATCCTGTAGTACTGCTCGCCCTCATTATCAGCGTCTGGAGGCTTTTCTTTCTGAACTCCTTTTTCAGAAAGCTTGCACGAGCTCACCGCGCTTCTCACGTGCCACCTAAAAAGAAACATAGTACACGGAAAAAAAAGGGGAAAAAAATGTTCCTTTTTGCTTCTACGAGGTTTGTATTCAGCGTATAACTTGCCGGATGTATTCATTTGTGAAAGCTTGTACACTTTATTTTTAAATTATTATTTTTTTATGAGACACATTATATAGCAATGTTATCTGATTCGGCTAGCCACGATGTTGCGTAAAATGCAGAAACGGTTGTAATAACTGATCACAGCTATCAGTCAAATGGCGCAACTCCCTCGTAACTAGTTCCTGCACTGCACAAGGCACGAAGGCGGGCCACTTAAAAAAATAGGAAGGGAGAATTAGCTCATGCGTGTTTTTTCGAGCACGCGTGTGACACTGCCGGCTGCGGTAACAACGCTTTCCTTTGTTGCATCGTTTGTTTCCAGCCACCACGACCCAATTTCTTAGTAGTCGTTGTCGAGCCAATAAGGTGTGGCCAAAGGTATCGAGCAGGCGGCCCCAGACTGAACCAGAAAAGGGCTCTCCACGATAGAGATGATAAATAGCAAACGTTGGCGCGTTGGTGCCCACCGTATTAGTAATGGGCACTGCTATTAATACCTAACCAGGGGACAGCAAGGGTGCCGGTGAATGACAAAGAGTTCTTACGAATGAAAGTTCGTCACCGCAGAAACGTTGGAGCTAGACCAAACTGTGTTTGAGGTGCTCTTTTTTGATGACAGAACAGTGTGACTTTCGGCATAATGGGACCTCCGGCAAAAGAACAAAGAGCAGCTGATTAGACGTAAAGTTTGCGATATGAGTTGTTGCGGCTTAACTTATTTACATCCTTGGATAATCCACTGCTACTACTTTTTCAACACATACGAAAGCACAGCGCATGTCTTGTCCGTTCCCTTCTTCTTTTTTTTCTTCAAGTCAGCTATGAATCCACGCGAACTCTCAAACCTATCTGCCCTTTCACGGAAGCCGAGGTTGTTTATGTGTCTCTCAGGGCGTGGGCAACTCACACTATGCTGGAATTTATGTAACAAGTGCGCCAGTAGCGACGGAAGGGGCGAGGAACCTCTCGGACAATGACAGGATAGGTGGTACCCATACCGGAAACACCTTCTCGCGAGCATATGGAAATACCTGCATCTTTGACACTACAAATGGAACAATGGCCGGCCTGAGTCCTCTCCGCCCTGTCAGCATAGTTCGCCAAAAGAAATCATCGTATTTCCCTTTATCGCCTCCATTTTCTTACTCTGTCTCCTTACCTCAGACCCATACCTTCTGGTGCTCACCCTACCAATGAGAACGCACGCATAATTGTTCAGCCAGTTCCACCCGGCCAAGTATATACATGATGGGTATAAATCATGCGGCACAGCAAGCTGGCAGCCCCCTGCAACCCGCGGCCATCACATAGTAGCGGCAGAAAAATGATGGTTCATCAACTGGTCGAGCGCAGCCAGAGTATAGGAGCGATGACCTGCTACGCCGTCGCCGCCGGCACTCCGAGTTGGAAGCGCCCCTCACGTGTACAAAGTCGAAAAGATGAAAGGGGAGTCAGCTTATTTTCTTTCTTCGACGCGTTCTGCACTCGACCGGGTGGAAAGAGAGCGAGAGAGATGTTGCCAACGGTGGTAGTCGTGGTAGACGCGAGTAAGAAACAATAAACAAGAAATGAAGAACGAACGGCCTGGGTTGGAGCGAAGCGGAGCCCATATCGCTGGAAGCCGCTCCTCTCCCACCTCGGCGTCCCTTGCGAGCGAGTGCGCGCGCCATCGTGGCAGCCCTGAGGAGAGGTCGTGCCGCTGAAGAAGAGCCGGCTCGAAGCGGAGTAATATGCCCTCGGAGAAAAAGAAGACGAAGCACATCGTCGACGTGGCCGGCTGGATCGCGCTGGCTGGCTGCGCACCAAACTAGAACGAAACGCAAGAGCCCAGCGTAGCCCGCGAGGAAGAATGCGGCGGTGTCTGGGAGCTCACTCCACCCGCGTTATTCGCGTATACTATTATACGGCCTCGGTTGCGATCATAAAAGAAGCCATTGCGAGCTGCGCAGCCGTGCAGCGCAGCTGCTCCAAGGGTGGTCCTGGACCAGTGCCGGCTGTGGGAGACGAAAGCGCTGCTAAACAGGAAACGAAACGCAGCTCCGGTGCGTTTCCGGCACCTTGAGTGACTGGTGCCACACTCCGCGGTGCGAGGAATATGGTGACAGAAAACAAAGCAGACGCAAACACAAAGCAAGCAACCGAAGATGTCATCGACACGCAACCATCATATCATATTCGTCGCGTGCGCAGCCTCTGAACGAAAAGCTGCGCATTACGTTTCGCTAAGTGTCCGCAAGAAAGTACGTTTTCGAAAGGCGAGACAAGATCGCTTAGTGGGTCGTGCTCTATACATGTAAAGAATGCTGTGGCAGCGCGTTGCATCTCTTGTAACATAGATGCGCACCTGCTCATTAAAACGCCTGACACCGCTTTCAAGAACGGAGAAAGCAAAGATTGGGCAAGACGCTCGCCTCTTTTTGCTATTCAGACAAAACCGGATGTTTTCGAAATGAACACTCGAGCATGTAAAAACAAGTTCAAGTGTTGCTCTCCCATAATTCCAATACGCACAAGCATAGCAAAAAGGGCCTATTTTGGAAAGCACCTCTAGAAAACTTTTTTGGAGCATTCCTGAGTGGTCCTATAATCGCCCTTTGTAGGGAGCATAAAAAAAAGAAATTAGAAATTTTGTCGAACGTTTAGTTTATAATCCCAAACGCTATCAATCACTTCATGAGCCGGTCGGCAGCATCGTACACAAATCGTCAGCGGGGCGCATTCTCGGCTGTCCTCTGTCCTGTCTGTTTGAATTCCTAGGACCGTATTCACAAAAACCTGTTGCGCTAGAATTGTTCTTAAGAGAAAATTTCAGCCAATCCTGATACTGGATATATTATTAGCGAAGGTGGCCGGTCAATGGCAAAATTTCCTTATGAGCGAACAGCTTTGTGAATTTGGCGCCTGTTTCTTTTGCTTTTTCGTCTGCAGAAATAAGATCGTAACCTGATTTTTGCAGTGCTTTGCTACCAGAGCTGCTTACGCGGATTCGTTGTGCAGCATATATACTCAGCACATCCAGGCAATTTCCCAACGCTAAAGCACCACATGACAATGTGTTACCCGTGCCGACGGCTCGGGCAAAGGGACGTTTGTAAAATAAAGTTGATCTCTTTCTGCTCTCCAGTCGTTGCATGAACGTGTCCAAACGTCACACACGCGAGAAGCCACCCTCACGAAGTATGGAGAGAGTCGAGAGAGAATGCGGTCGTGAGAGAAACAGAGAAGCCGGCCACAGCCAAGACACCATAGACGGCCACTCGACGTCGGTATACCAAAGGGGTGACCGAAGGGTCCGCGGAAGCTAACCATTCGAGAGAACGAAAATAGAAGCGTTTTTAGTACTCTCTCCTAACCCAAGCAGACGCGACAGTGCATCGTTAAGACGTCGGTCAACAACCCCCTTTCCACGGTCTCTCTCTTATGTCCATCCCCTTCGCACGGCGGCGGCGTGGTTCAGTGGCCGTGCAGTAATACAGCAATAAGCCGTGGGCCTAGTCCGCTTCATGAGAAACACAGCTCTCGTGGTGCCCGAGATGGGCAAGAGACGCTCTATCCTCGTCCCTTTGTGACCATTGCAGTGACGAGAGCCGCATAGAAGGAATGGCGAATTTTCGTGATCAAGCAGGAAAGGCCATGATCTTGTGGAAACTATTCATTAAAGAAAGCTTTTACTACAACGCTAGAGTACGCGTAAGTACCTCGCGTACGCGACTTTATACAAGATATAGAGAGAAAAGGGGTGAACAGAGGCAAGGTAGTTAACCTGAAATAACTGCGCGGTGTAAAAGGTTTTAAACGACAAGGACGAAGAAAAGATCGAAGAGGATAATGCGCATACAGAGGACATGAATCGTGTAACTTAGAAATAACCTTATCTCTGAACTCGACGAAGAAAAAATAAAGCAGTGCTTATACCAAACCTTCAATGCAAAAGTCCGATGGTACTATCACACTGGGATTCTCTGCTCCGACAGCGGATGGTTATCATGTCAGTTATTCGCGGTGCGCATCGCTCGATCTTTTCGCGATGCGAACAAAATGCGACGGGCTCAACCACATGCATGTATCACCAGCTGTCTGGTACAGAGAAGGGAGAGTGAGTTTACAAACGCAAAGCCTATAGATACGCGCGATGTATTCACACTGTACCCTCTGTGAAAGCTGATATGCAAACCTAGCTGCGGGGGAAAAAAAAACAAGAAAGATCCTGCTTCGGTTCAACCAGTGGCAACACATCGAACGTTCTTTCCCGTTGTCCACCGCAGGGTAAGCTGGACGCCGCGTATAGCGTGTCGCCAGCAGATTCAGTGGGCGGGCAAGCCCCGCGGTATTTGGAGTGCGCCGCACAGGTGGAGCCAACCGCCAAGGCTGTGCGCGACCTCCGCCGACTGCACTGTATTATGCGTGAGCGAGGGATTCGGCACGCACACGTCGACCACGCCCGTCCGTACCGAACGCTATGTCCTTGCTGTATTAGCGGGCCGTATACACACGCACGCGCACTTACCTGACAAAGCACGCCCCGAGCTAGAAGCGAAATTGCGAGAGCGCTGCAGCGCAATATATATCGTGGTCGGTCGACTGTAAGGACACTGGACGGCTTCTTTTAAGACCGTGAAAGTGCTAGCCGTCCTTTGGCACTGCTTGTTTGCGACATGATTGGTGATCCCGCCTGGACTCTCGGTTTCTGGGACAGTTAGTAATACCGATCGCGTCATCGATTTTCACGCGCGTTTTGACAGATCCCCATTGTGCGGTGCACATAGCATGCTGTCCCTTTATTACTTACTACGCGTGTGACATGTAGGCAAACAGCACACGATCGCAGAATGTTCGTCCCCCATCGTTCCAGCATTTATTCATTGTCTTGATCTTGACAAATTAAACTGTTTTCGCGCGTTTCGTATTTGGCGCCAGTTTGCCCGGTTTGGGCACTGGGGCAGCGTAATTTGTCTTGCGTTTATATTAAACGAGCCAGCATCAACTCCGCTTTTGTAAGCTATCTAAACAAAACAGAGAGACTTGGGCACCTTACAGCGGCGGCGGCTACTTCTTTTCACTTAAGAACGAAAAATAAGAGCAGTAATAAAAATGTTATCAAATAGTAAAACTAGCTGAGAACAGCGCACGAAAGGTTCCGACACACTCGTAAACGTCGGAGAAAGACTCCAGTACATTGTTAAGCTTCGTTTCAGATATGTGTATGGCAACGACGCTTCTCAACCGCCTCAATACAAACGTGGCTACGTTGACTTTAAACTGAGTCGAAGAGCATCTATGACAAGTTTTAAATCTTCAGGGCAAGATATATGATCACAGGAGAAAAAAACTGCCACAACCTACATAGATAAAAAAGTAATTACGCGGCAAAGGCGCATCCTCTCAAAGGACCTAATGACGTTTTAGTTTTTACCCACTTTGCTGCACAAGGCGCATTTTCCTGTCCGAGTGACCGGTTTGTCCCACGGTAAACAGGCTTGCATGGCGCGCGTAGTCTCATCTACGCGTATCTATTCAGGTTTTTACCGACACCATAGGGCGTCTCGCGGCATCTGCTTATTATACTTTACTGTAAAAGAACATGAAAAACAGCGGGGCTCTGGCGTCGTTTCTCTGTCCGTTTCAACTTGGTGAACTCGATATTGATCTCAAGCTGAGAAAGAATTATACTGAAATCTGACTTGGGGATGGGCTACCGCATAACGGCAATGTGTCCTAGAACACTATCAATCAGTAGGCTTGATTTCGCGATCGTCCAGATGCTTATGTTTCTTTTGTCATTATTTTTGTTGTCATTTTTCTTCCTGCTATATTATTTCGCGCACGTGCAGGATCGTCAGAAAGAGAGAGAGAGAGGGAAAAAAAGAGAACTACGGAAAGGCTATGAAGTTAAATTACTTGCTGGCCAACTAGCGCATGCAGAGGCGGCGCATTCACACACTTCAGAAGTGGTAAGAAGAAAGCGCGGATGCATTGGTGCTAACAGTTGTGAGCTCTGCACGGGGCCGCTCGGGGGTGCATTCGTGCAGACGGACCTTATAACCATGTAGCGATTGATTCTGTCGTTTTAAATCTTGCTTACGTCACATCGTAGCAGCTCAAGCTTATCCCCTTTGTATTTGTGTTCTTACACCATTGAGCCTTTCTGTCGGGTCTTTATAGTTTGCAAAGTTCGTGCAGGAATTCGCCTTAATGAAACTGTTTCAGACACAGCAACGCGTTTGAAAACTATTAAAGAATATGCACCGCCTAAAGAATTTGCGCAGCCATGCCATATTACTGCCGGCAGGGATCAAGTCTTGGCCGCGGGCGGCCACAAAAGGCTCGCATAATAAGATTCAGCTGCGCATTAAACTGCAGGGGGCTGAAGTTAACTTGATGTTCTTTACTACGGGGACCCTCGTGATCCACTATGTACACCATGGAACGCTAAACGTAAACCACAACAATGTTTGCTATTATCTTGGGACGTGGAATCGAGAGTTAGATGCTACGCTCAAAGTCGCTCTCATACACGTGGTTTACGTATGCAACCTTAACAAACAGGGAGGCTTAGAGAGGACACTCCAGCAGAAGTGATCAGCAGGCAGATTGGCATTGTAAGGGGTTTCGCTCGTTTATTTTTGTTTATTATTGTTTTTTTTTTCTAAGATGAAAACAGAACAATGAGTGTATATCAGTCACCTTATGGTACTGAGGGCTTCTTCTTGTCGCTCTTAATTTGATAGGGGTGATACAAAAGAAAAGGAAAAGGGGGGGGGGGGGGGGGTTGCTGTCTGTTTACCCCCCGTGACTGTGCAGCAGTAAACAGACTGTTGTCTGTTTACGCCCTGGCATGAGATAACACTTTCAATTGATCAACCTGCGCTCCATCTTCTCGCCTGGAGTAAGCTGCATCGCGGTGTTTCAACCCAGGTTAAACGGAGTTGAACTGGAACAAGGCGCGGTTCCAATCAGCACTTGTACTTCAGAACAAGCTCCACCTGGTTGTGAAATCACTTAAACGCAACGCGGAAGTAATCCCAGCGTGACACCTGCCAGTGACGTTCCCTTCGCCAGAACTAGCCTCTGCATGCTGGCCTACTCTCACGAGCGGCGTCACTCAACCAACGCCGCGCTCAGCCCAGAGTCTCTCGTCGTTCCTATTTCACTCCTTCCTTTCTAATTCTCTCTTTCTTTTCCTGACTCACCGGATTTTTTGCGTTACGGTGCGACTCAGAGATGACGGTACGAGTCTGTCGTCTCGTTTGCCATATGGCGCTTCTCAGCGAGGCGCAAGACAGCGCGTACGCGGTGCGGAGGTTACGAAAGCGGCCATCCAGAAGGATGTGGCTTTCGTTCTAACGCGCAGCATTGAACATCTTCTTTCTGGGGTTTTACGTGCCAAAACCAGTTTTGATTATGAGGCACGCCGTAGTGGAGGGCTCCGGAATAATTTCGACCACCTGGGGTTCTTTAACGTGCACTACAACGCAAGCACACGGGCGTTTTTGCATTTCGCCTCCATCGAAATGCGGCCGCCGGGGCCGGGATTCGATCCCGCGACCTCGGGCTCAGCAGCGCAACGCCTTAGCTGACTAAGCCACCCCGGCGGGTGCGCAGCATTGAACAGAAGCAGAAGATGGGTGAGAGCAAAATCGAAAAAGAGAGAGAAACGACAGCACAGAAATGTAAGCACGAGAATAGGAAAACGGCGGGCTTCGTCTGCCACACGCGAGAGCGTTTCCGCACAGGATGCCTTTCCTGTGGAACTTCGCCATTCTCGCGATGGTCACGTATACTATGCACTGGTGGTTCACTTCCCCTTGTAGTAGAAGAAACGGTTGTTTTTCTTCATTTTTCTTTTTCATCTTCCGGGTTGCCTGCGTGACGTATAAGATGACGGAGAGTGTTTGTCAGAGCGGAAAGTGTTCTCTCGAACCACCACGGCCGCGCACTGAGCAACGGCTGCGGCGAGGAGCGAGATGGCGGTGATTGTGCCGATAGGAAGGAACAGCGGAAGCATGGACGAGGCGTGCGTAGTCGCAACAATACACTCAGTCTCGGAGACTCCCCGCTGCGGCGGCAGCAAGTCGACAAGAACAAAACGCGTAGCAATGGCCTCCCGCGCCCACTTGTACGGAGCGCGCGCCCAAGGCGCGTACACCGGTAGAAGTTTCCCTAATGGTCTTCCCAAATGACTAGCCGGGTCTATGCGCGTGCCGAGTGCGATCCTGTCCTGCTCCTCGGTGGGCCAGCACGCCGTGTATATGGGCACGTCGTCTTTCTTTTTTCCGTTATTGGCATGTATCCGGTCCTTGGCACTGCATGGTGGAAGGAGGGGGGCGAAGAGGCGGCAGGAGGAAATACTGGGGGGTCGGCCGCCCCCTCTCGCCTACGCACTCACACCTGTCTCATTCTACAAATGGTCATCATTTTTGTTTGACTACGAAAAACTGTCATTAGGGAATCCTCATCTTTATTCCTTCCATTCGTTTGTACAGCTCCGCTTTCCGTACGGCCTACTATAGGATGGAAATGAACGCTTCTGTTGGAACACAAGCGTTTATGCAATTCGCATCAGCACGTATAGACAGCGCTGCTTGTGAAGTATCGGATTGCAATGAGACTATCGTAAATCTGTGACTGCCCTCAGATTTCAGCACAGGGCCCAGCGCTCGCCTCCGCTCTCGACAAACTGAACAACCATCGCTTCTCTTAACAAAGGATTCAAGGATTCCCGATTAACACGAAGGATTCTCAACTCACATCCGCAGTGGAGGCCTTAGACGTACGCGCCGCTACGCTATTGTAATCGTCCTCACATCACATGCGCTGACGTTGCTCTCTCGTTTCTCCTTCCTTCATCCCTCAAGTTAGCGTTACCTGTTCTCCGCGCGCAAGGTATCCACCCGAAATTACAAGCTAAGAGTATGCAGGTCAAGATCCCTGCCTATGCTTATATATTTCTCTACACTTAGCTGCACTTCCACCAGCGACCGGGTTCAGCATCTTTCGAAAAGCAAATGCTCTACCCAAGGGCGCGATCGTACACTATGCGCCTCCGCGATGCTCGCACACGCACTGACGGGCTGCGGTTAACCGATCACGGTTACGTCTGACCGTAAAATACTGTTGCCTTCTTTCGAGAGGTCGCGTTGCAATGCCCACCATGGATGGATAACAGGAACGAGGCCCCCTGAACGGCTGCAGGCTTAATTGCTTACGCGACTATTTACTGCACCGTCTCGCGGCACAGGCACAAAACGAGTCTCAACGCAAAGCCCCGTGCCGCGTCCTTTATATCTCCCTTCGACCCGGAGCCCCCTTCGGGGTCACAGCGGCGCGAGATGGTGATCGAGCCGGCCGGCGAATGAAAGCGCCGCTGGTGAGTCACGCCTGGAAGGAGCGTCATTGAACCTGGCCAGAGGCGGAAGAGGCCGTCACGGCTTGACGCGCCAGCGCGCCTCTCCGCCGCCGGCGACGAAAGTAAAGCGGGCTGCCGACTATTGTGCGCAAAAAAGGCTTCTTCGCCGACCCCTGGCACACAGCGGCCGTGGGCAGAGGATACCCCCCCTCCTACTCTCCTTTAGTAGAGCTTTTCATTTTTGTTCCCCCAAGAAAATCGTGCGCCGTCTTGCTTCTTTTTCGAGCTCTACCCTTGGCACCGCCGGTATTGGCACGATCCGCGCTCCACAGGTCTGTGCAACAAAGCATGGAACGTGCAACGCCTCGTTGGCCGTGACACGGCTATCATGGGTGACAGCGGCAGCGACCAAGGACGCCGCTGCTCTCGAGCTGTGCGGAAGCATGCGTCTCTCGGCGCAACGTATACGAGAAATGACTGCATCGAAACGGGCGCTGAGCCCACAATTGGCTCACAAAAGGAAATTGAAGCATATCACCGGGGGCGACAGCATTCGTATGACCATGATGAGTCATTGATGACTTGGAGTCACAAACAGAATCGGAGCGCGGTCCATGTCATATTTAAGCATAGGAACACCGAAAACTCGGATGTCCGAGCGGCCTGAAGAGACGGAATCGCTATAACAAATTGCCGTCTACGACGAAGCAGCGTTCGCGAAGGAAACGCGCGGCGGAGGGGAGCGAAAAATTCTTAGCAAAACTCTCTGAAGTCGTCCCTGTGCCCATTCACACCGAAAGCGAAACCATATAGATTCGCGTCCAGAGTATTATATGCAGTGCGTTTTCTCAACTCACGACTACGAGCTGGCGGAATCGCGCTCCCGAAGCAAATTTCACAACTTCCGGAGCATACGTGCTCCGTCCGCAACTGCACTGCATGGACGACGCACCGGGCGTGCACGACGGGCGCGCTGCAGACCCCCATTAAAGCCATGCTCACGCGTTCCGCGCAAGCGTTGAACCGAGGCATCGAGTTCGCGGCGGGCAGCGCTGGGCTTTATGGTGTTATTGCATCGGGCCACCTCGAGTCTGGGATGAGGGGTAGGTGGGGAGAGGGACGGATGATGCTTTCCTCCCGAGTAGTGGACAAAAGAAAAGGGAAGGCGGAAATGAAAGAAACCTCGCGAGGACGCGGGCGGCGTGATGACCCTCGGTGATGCGGGCCTTTCCTTGCAGCTTTATACCTGTAAGACTTCTGTGAATGCGCCTTTTCTTTACGTAGGTGTAGGCGGCGGTTATCTCATATTGCGATGCTTTTTTATTTTTCTCTCTCTTTTGACGTCCACCGCACTGCGGAGCCCTCGCTCGATGCAGATGAGGGAGGGCATGGGCGAAGCGAAAGTTGCAGTCGGCTCCGAGCTCTACGCTCGGTGCACGCCTTGCCAAAAGGCCGGGTGAAGCATTTTCACAATGGCGATGGATGGGTGCTCGATTATGCACTCCCCAGCATTTTTTTTTTTTTTTTTGACGTTGCGAAGTCGTCCGAGTAGCGTGGCTGCAGCTGAATGGGAGAATTTCGCGACTTGCGTATTGCCACATACGCTGAGGTTGTATCGCACTCTTTCTAGACCGTCTGATATATGAATAGGAAACGCTTCCGTGCTGTCTGCAAAGCCAGCGTCCATTCATTCCACTCGAAACATCGCGGGATACCACGGAGGCTCGATTTACTGTTATTCTCATTTTTCTTCAGAACGCGCTTTTGAAGTAACGCACGCAGCCCAACCGATTTCAGGCCTCACTGCGCTGTGTTATGCGAGGTCACCTTCGCTGCACACGTTACTCAGAGGCCAGGGGGTGCGGACACTCCACACTGTAGTAGTGGTTCCAGCCTCTTTGTTGCATTCCTGTATTAACTTTAACGGAGATGTAATTAAGTGCGATGGCTAGAGGGTATCTCACTTACATCGTCGCAGCTGCCATGATGGAACCCTACAAGCGCGGTGAAAAAGCAGCATCTTGATCTGATATCCGTATCTACAAGTTATCTGCCACAGTGTTGCGGAAGAAGTACACGCGATTTCAATGTGGCGCCCGTAGCGTTGCATAGATACTGCCTACGGGGCCCACCCAAAATGCCCGGATGTTGAATCTCCAGCATTAAGTTTATGTCCTTCCTTCTGAACTCATTGCCGCCAGATATTGTAGTGGAGAAAAACAAGGCATTAAGAAAAACCAGAAGAAAATAATGAAAAAATCAGGAGTTCTCAGCTAGCTGACGTCTAACACTATGATAGGAGTTACAGTATCATGAATCAGTGTTATCTGTACCCTTTGTTATTGAGCGGTTGATTTACATTTGTTACTTCCTTTCTCGAATTTGCAGGTTTAATTTCAGCACTCGGTTCCTTCTCGATATCCCTCCCCCCCTCTCCGGACTAAAAAAAAAAAAAAATGAAACGCGTCTACCCCTTCTTCTTCTTCGACAGAAAGAGCCGTGTCCCCGTCTTTCTATCGCCTTGTGCGTTTCGTTTGCGCTACACTGTACATGACGTTTATAGCAACCGTTTGAATAGCAGAGTCGGGGGAAAAAGTATATGTGCAGCACGGATATAGAGGTATACTTACCAGAAGCGTATTTTTTTTTTTTTTTTACATAAGTATTTGACAACGGACGCTATGCTGGTCAAGAGAGAACAATGAATGTATAATATGGCTGAGGAAGTAATCCGATCCTGGTGCGATAAGCGACATGCAGAAACAGACATTGTTGCGCAAGGAGGGTAAAGCCGTGGTTTACCGGCACGAAGAGCGCACCTTCCTTCTCTGCGTTAACGAGTGCCGCGCCGAGGTTACACAACCCAAGCGTCTCGCGAGCAACGCAGCGCAGGCAGGCGCTGCGAAGCGTGTCCCGTCGCGCACAGCTCATTGCCGGCGAGCCGCATACGCGGCTGTCCTTTACGGTTCGTAGGTCGCGGCTAATCCAGGCGTGTTATCGAGCGACAGCTTTGACCTCCGAGGCGTACTACCTTCCTGTCGACCATGGCTAAACGCCGCAGTCGCCTCCCGAACACCCGCGCTCGACATGTATATATACGTTGCACCAAACAGTATGGCATACAGTATATGCACGTCGAAGCTGCCTCTACCCTGAAACGCTCAGCCGGAAAGTTCAGTTCCTCCGTTGCAAAGTATAGCCTATAGAGGTGGACGTGTGGAAGAGAGTTGCCAGCCGAAGATTACGCTGGGAGATCTCCGGACTGAGCGCGCTACGTTTCGCGTACGTGTATCGGGGAAATGTTCGGCGCGGGTTCCTCTGGTATATTCAAGCTCGCTTGACGTGGCGGAGGAGTGTCAGATGACCGCGGCATGCACCCGAGCCCCAGATCTCGGCCGGCACTGTTGTCCCGATGACCTCTTGCCCCCATCGCGCAGGACCAGTGCCCTTGTCTCCGGGGGCCGTCACGGCGGATCGCGCAACTTGCTGCGTGCGCTGCTCGGCACGAAAGCATCATCCCCGATTACAACGTGCGAGGCACGCACCGGTGGTGCACCCACATATCTACGCGCGTGATGGACGTGACCGAACGGCTCGTTCGCCGGATAATGGGTCCGATAAGAGCGCATGCATAGCGTCCAGGAAGTTGCAGCCCTTGCGTCCTCGTCGTTTTAAGGAAACAGCGTTAGTGATGGTCAAAGCCGTCGTGCGGACCTCGTCAGGTTGAAGAGACTGTGCTAGTTTTTTGGCGCACAATCAAATCCGCATATGACAACCTAAGCACAGTTTTCGGCATAGTTTTTCTTTCTTTCTTTTTTGTCTATAAAGAGGAGTGTTTGTTTGTTTTCCATTGAATCTGCCTGCTTGCTGCACACTGAAATTTTAATTAAATAAAGAAGAGAAAAGCTCGTTATTTTCTGGTAACGTTAGACACGCACACAAACCAGGCAGTAACCCCAGTGCTGCACGTGGGACCGCAGCTGCAACTTCGCGTTGTCTTTCGAAGAGTCATTGCCGTTGACGCACATTAGAAATTACATTATGGCCATTAAACCGTACAGTTTCCGGATTGATTTGGGAGCAAAACCGAAGGTTGTTTTAGTATTTTATAACTGACGTAAAATCCGGAGTGTTTCGGGACGTTCCTCTTCAGTGCACGAAAATCCGGATACTTTCGACTCTATCGTCGCTGCCTACGGAAATCGCCGTGTCGGATAGACTTCACGATTATTCATACGTGTTCTAACGAGCGGTTTCTTGAACAGGCCCGCTTGCGCAGACCTATAGTTATAAACACTATTGGCTCTTTAGGTATCCAGCCCTTTAAGGTTGACGTTTAACATTATCCAGTGTCACTCGTTATTATCGATGCAACTCTATAAAAAAAAATCACGGAATGTGGTTTCCCTGGTTGTTTACTGTTCTCACTCATTCTCTCATGCTATTCCCTGAGTGAAAGCTATGCTGGTTTGAAGATAAGACACTATACAAAATCGAAAGGTGTGGTACTGGTGCAAAATTGCCACTGTTGAATATTTTGCTATGAAGTAACGTTCTTTTCACGCTAAATAAGGTCATTGTTCCTCAACTTTGCTCTAAACATCGACCGAAGTAAGTGCATTACTATCTCGTGGGCCGCGGAACTCGGCGAAATGTTCTTTTCATATTTTCTTTTTGTGCGCTTGAATGTATAGACACCTTGCAACACGATGGAAAAGTTTCACTCTGCTCGTATTCGTACTGCATGTACAGCACACTAAGTTAAGCCCCATCCCAACCTGCATATCGAGGCAGTATCCGACTATTGCATTGAGGTGCTGAGCACAAGCTCGCGGGTTCGATTCCCGGGAGCGATGGCCGCACCGAATTTCGATGAGGCGTTACCGCAGAGACACCCACGTGATAGGAATTTGGGCCCGCCTGATTGAAATTCATCTGCACCTCTGCACTACAGCGTCCCCCGTAATCAATCGCCGCATTCTCTCTCCTTCAAAAAAATTAAAAATAATAATTAATAAATAAACACAGGGATGCTAGCAAGGAATTTAACAACACCGGTGTTTATGAAGAACCGTTGCATAGTTCACTGAGTATATACGACCACTCAGTATATGACTACAGGGTGTCCACGCGTGACGTCCTGTTCGTGGAGCCTGCCGAACCTCAGACGCGCGTTATGTGCCTTCGTTTCGCTTACCCGCAATGAAAGTTTTCGCAGCGCCAAACCGTTCCCGTTTTCACTTGCCGCAAGAGCCGACTGCTTTTGCCTCCGCCGCAAGATAACGGCAGCCGCGACGTTTTCTTCCTCTTCTCCTAAACTCCTCTTCAACTTTTCTCTAAACATAAGATCGCGAGGCCGTTGTGTGCGTTGCCGTTTTTATCGCGCTCCCTTTGTAGCACAGATCTACGCGGGCCCGCTATATAGTTCACCGCGACTGCTCGAAGGAGCGCGTTCATTTGAAAGAGGAGACGAGCGAATTCAAATGTGGGTGCGGGAATAAGCGATTCCATTCAGACTGCCTCGCACGGGAACGACATACCGGAAGTGGAGTTTCGCAAGCGGCCAGTCCACCGCATGCGCCAGTGTGTTCTCGCGCCAAGACAAAAGGGGAAAGGGGCAGAGAAAAACAGAAAACACGCTTATAGTTCGGTGGTCGACAGCGCTTTGTACTGCGTGCGCCACCGGGACCGGCTTTCGTTTTCTCATTTGGTGGTCTGCACTAATGCATGTCCTGTGACACTTGTAATGACCCCGGGCGATGTAATGGTTGTACGTAGCGGCGGCGACAAGCGCGGGAACAAAGGAAGCCAGGAAGAGAGCAACAGTGGTACGGCCCGTTCTACCTTTCTTTCTGCCTTTTTTTTTTTTTTCGGCATACTTATAACATATGGCGCATCTTTGCCGCTACGGAAGGGCTCACTGTTTTCGCGGAAGCAAACGCTGTTGAGTGATTGCTGATTCTATTATTCCCTCTCTCTCTCGCTTTTCTTTTCTTTTTTTGAGGGAGGGGCTAAGGAGGTTTCAGGAAGCAGCAAAGCAAGTGAAACATCACTTTTTATTCAATTCTTCAGCGTTGAACAAGCGCAAGAACCCGTACTATATTATGGCTGCCTGTTTAGCGCGACACCCACTGCACCTAACATAAGTGGCGTCGACAAGCTGAGCAATCTCACCCGTCTCGTTACGTTGGACAATATACAGTGGAACTGAACAGTCCTGCATTCCTCCTAGCTAACGTGAGCGCGTTAACGGAGCTTGCCGCAGCACTTGGGCTCACAACGCCAGCGAAGGCGGGCTAATGCCACCCAGGAAACGACGCCAACCACGACGTCGCACCATCCCCTCCATCTTCTTTCGCCCCCTTATTATCACTCCCACACCCACTATTCCGGACAGGGAGTCCGGAGTCAAATAAATGTTCTCTCTTCCTCTCTCCTGGGGAAGGCTTTAATTTTCGCCTCGCAGCTTGCCAGGAACTTATTTACGAGCAGAAAGCAAGCGATACAGACTCAGGATAACGGAAAGTGGGCGCGAAGGAGACTTGTCTCAGGTGAGACGGGGGCTGATGCGACTTCGAGACAGACAGCCGTGACGGTGGGAACAATTAGGCCTCAATACTAGCCCAGAATAGTGGTCAAAAACGCCGCGGGTGTTGTTAAGAGCGCTGCCGTTTGCGCGCTGACTTGTCTCCCCAAGTGTTCCTTATTTCTCGATCTTTCCCGCCATGCCTCTCTCCCACTGTTGATAGGTCAGAAATCCGAGAGCTCTTCCGGCTAACCTCCATGCCTTCCTTCTTTTCACTCTCTCTATCTCTGTCAGCTTATTCGTAGTCCATGCGTTGCCTCCCATAACGTCCCTGGTATTGCGCTTGTTTGTGTTCGAAGCTGACTTCGTTTGCCTTCGACGTTAAAAACGGGCTAAGTAAACTCGAGCTTTCCAGCTCGAGCCATTTCAGAGCAGTCACGTTTCTTTCCTCGCGCCTCCGCATACTCGCCTCACCTCAGCGTTCTTAATGCTTGTGCAACTATTCTTCTCAAACCATTGCGTCAAACCATATGGTCATAGAAACAAAAGCACAAAATTCAGTTTTCTAGTCTGCCGACGCTTATCTACGTTGCCTCGCTAACGTAAAGCGCATCACGGGACAAACAACAACACAGTCGTTATATAGCATGCGGCAAGTTTTGGCATTCAGTATATTGTTTACTGGCGAATTTCTTGCTTTTTGTGTTGTTCGTTTTTCGTTTCCTCATTTTTTCCCCCCTCACGAGTGCTGGTGCTAGCTGACACCATCGAAATGGAGAAACGAAGACACACTGCAGGGAAAAATGTACGGGGCAACCATTAGCGTTTCCGGGTTCGTTGGCTATAAATAGCATCAGTGGAAAAACAAAGAGAGGCGAGCTGGGCCACACTATACACCACTGGTGGGGAAACGCGCATGTGGAGAGAAACAGCGTGGGCGGCCGCAAGAACAATCCGCTTCTTTGGCGGAAACGCGCAGCGTTCACGTCGCCTCCGTTCTGGCTGCGGCCAAAGAATCGCGGAGGTCTCCTCTGGCATCGCCGCGCGCACGCACTGCCGCTGTGCTAAGGTGCGAGGGAGGGGGGCGGCAGAACGGCTCGCTGCTCGGACGAGCTTTTTACCGTGCGTGACCGCCGCACACACAGCTCCTTGCGCGAGGTGTGGGCCGCCGTGCGCGTGCATCCGGCGCTGGAGATCACGCAAGCGCGCTGCTGCACCGCGCACGAGGACCGCCGTCCGCAAGGCATTAAAGCGGACGCGAACTTCCCCGCACATATACGTCGACACGATTAAGATGGGTGATTCCGCGTTGCAGCGCAAGCAAGGCGTGAACGCCGTGCTGTGTTATTTCCCTTTTCCTGCAATGATAAACTCCCAAGTTCCGACACCGCTTCCAGCCCGAGCTCGGCCGTCAGGCCCTTCTGTCAATCTTTGATGCGCAGGGAAGCCCGCCTATGTCGTTTCGTCGTTTGACGGTTCGTTCGAGAACTGGGATATTGAACAACAAAAAAATGAAAAAAAAAAACGTAGAAAGAAAACTGCACATATTTAGCTGACGTGTCTGCCAGATGGCATGGCGTCACCGTTATATTAAGAAACTGATTCGTTATGTAGAGACTGACTGATTGTAGGAAGAGACTGATACTGAGCAAAGGCGTCTAGGTCCTTCGTTACTGCTGCTTCCTAATTGCGCCAGCCAAGAACATTTTCTTAAGCTTCGCCGGCCTGCCCAGATCCGCTGAGAACCAGTTTATTGTGATCATTTCGCGCTCTGCTCACCTTTGATGTTCGCACAGTTCGGTGTTCTCTCGCAATGGACCTAACAGTGCATGGTGTATCTCTGTGGTGCATCGCCGTAATTGAAGCCCGAGTACACGATCGAATTTATTTCGTTTAGTTTTCCGTGCTTTATCGTGGCGACCCAGTCACAACCATGGAGGTGGATCTTCACTAGGAAGTGAAGCCGGATCTATACGTCACCTTGTAAGGGTCACCAAGATATCTAGTTTCCTATAGGTACCTTATGAAGCATCCTCTTGGCGCTTCCTACAGGCTTTTTATTTGCGAACCACGACGAGAGAGAGAGAGAGAGAGAGAGAGATAGTTCCCGAAGAATATCCGACAACATATCCCAATAATAAGTGGACATCGGGACAAATTTCGTCGACGCCCTCATGAACCGAAACGTTAGTCAAAGCAAATTGTCAGCTGCCAACAGTGAATTTTTGCTTGTTCTTTAAAGGGACACTAAAGAGGAACAGGAAGTTCAGCTGGAATAAAAGAGGGACCTTCAGGAATGCATGCAGTTTTTGTTGGGTGCAAAAATATGAGTTATTAGCGGAGAAATTCGTAAACAAAGATCAAATATCTCTTCCTCAATTTCTCTCACCCCAGATTTGGCGCTGAAGCAGTGTCGTCACAGATTTCATTGCTCTCAGCGAATCAGAATGCGCCATGATACGTCACTGCTTGCGTAAACGGCCGAGGCGCTGGCTGCATCATGGCTGCATGGCCGCTGCGTTTGCGTTCGCCGCGATGGATACCGTTGCTGCCGCTGAACCTTGCAACGAAGAGCTCGCCAGGGAAGCAGGACTGCATTTCAGCGATATTCAGTGAAACGGAGCGCGAAATGATCCTCCGTGCTCGAGCGGTAGGTGTTTCCGCGTGCGATGGCGGTGAGAGCTTCGCTCCGGCGGTAAGAGAGCTTCGTTTTAGCCGACGGAAGGCGAGGCGTCCGGTCCTCCAGGCGACTATGTTCCCGACAAAACAAGCGTAGAAAGTTGCGCACGTACTCGGTATGGTTGTTTCGTGGCTTTATTTAATGACATTCAGCACTCACCTAGCGGCCAGTTTGCTGCTGCAGGGGCACCGGTAGGGGGTTTGATGAAGGCCGCATTGAGGGAACAGTTGCTCGAGAAAGGACTGGCTTCTGGGGCACGCCAAGATACTTTTTGAGGGCAGGATTATATACATAATCCGAGGGCGAGAAATTCAGAGAGCACACCATCGGTTTCTCTGGCTCTTTTGCCGTTTTATCATCGGCAGAGCACTGAACCATTGCGAACGCCGGGGAGCCGGGGCTCATGGCGCGGCACCACATGAAAGGACACAATCGGGTCAACACTGCCGCTGCCCCTGAGCAAGCGCCTTGGGCCATTTATACAGCCATCAACACTACACACACGAGGCATTTTCTGGCTGTTTCCCGCGAAGTCAACGTTTTTCGAACCAGGCAACACGCAACCAAACACCGTAGAGCGGAACAGGCGCGCGCGATGATGCACGGAGCAAAAACGAAACTACGAAACTATCACGACCAGATGTAGCGCCATGGCATTTTTTCTTATTTATTTAATTTTGAGCTGAACTTGTACTTCCTCGCTTGAAACGGCTTAAAAAGTTGGCAAATGCTGTTTATGTACGTTCAAGGTGTATTTCATTTTGCGTTTTATTAACAGCGATAAATCGCTCTCGACCAATCGCGACCGGCCTGCGTTTGTAATCTCCGACGTCACGAACGTGTAGTGCGGGAAATTCGAAGGGGCGTCAGCAGATATCCTTCAATTTTTTTCGCTATTTTCTCGCTTATTAAACATATGTTCACCGTAAGAATGGTATGACTGTGATTGTGATAGGATAATCCACCATTAAAGCTCAACTACCGGTTTCTCTTTAGTGTCTCTTTAATGTACAGTATACCGCGAAAGTCCAAACGCGCTTGCGCCCGGCGCTGACTCCAGCTACCGCGGATTTGTTTTCCCTATTTTAATCTGGTTGCCCCTTGATACAACTACTTTCGTCTGCAGGTACCATACTGTCACTCATGAAAATTTAGTTATACTTACGTGCCAAAGCAAACGCGCTATCCCTGGTATACAATTACCCGAGTGACTCAACCACGTCCTACCCATACACAGAGAAAGGAAGTGCACTATACTAAGAAGCGCAGTCCTATTATTATTATTATTATTATTATTATTATTATTATTATTATTATTATTATTATTATTATTATTATTATTATTATTATTATTATTATTATTATTATTATTATTAATCAAGGAAACATACATAAACACACCACCCTCCTGACGCCTACAACTAAGGTACTAGCCAGACATCAAGAAGAAATCATCATAACAGCACAGACAGGCACAGCTCCCCGCAGAAAACTGCAAGCATTATTGCGACAGTTTGTATGCGTAGAGACAACACTATAGATTCCGCCATGTGCCATAGCGTTGTCCCTTTTCCAGCAGTGTTGCCCTTCCTTTATGACTAAATTCCCCGGGCCATGTTACCTGAGAAGTATGTATTTATTCGCTGACCAAATGCATTAACACATGCATTTTACTGATATAGTCTAAATTTTATAATGGAGAATAGGTGACGTCTTCAGCGGAAGCCTAAATCCCATTACAGCTCCTCATATGCAACGTTTCCACCGGTGCGGAAGCTTTGCAAGGCAGTAACTGCGTGTGATCCGCGGTTGACAAAGTGGAAACATGGCAGAGCCTATGCTCTTTACTTAAGCTGCAAGATCCGTAAAATTTTTATTTTGTGCTGTTTTCTTTTCGAACGACATCGACGTTATCTCACATGTATCGTAATTTTAAGTAATAGAACAGCAGGGAAGGCTATAAAGAGGAAACTTCTTCCTTCATAGTATTTTTTATTTGTATTTTTTGAAGGTTTTTCAGACAGTCTCGGACTGAAAGAACGACAATAATAACGTGCTGATTGTGATTTGTTTCGTTCGGCATTCGAATTCATGCGGATGCGACGAAATTACGGAGTACATTATCTGCGAATGTCGTCTCTTAAGCCGTCAAGACGTTCTCTCCCTGTCAGTCTAAGCTGGTCAAACGGCCGAGACCATTGAAGAAACAAAATGTCTCGGAACCATGGCTTCAGGTGTCATCTCTGCAGAAAGCTACCATGTGCGCTGCTGCTGTTATCAAAGAAATGCTACCAGGGCGTTGCTGCGCTTCTTAACGACCGTCGCTAAATGCGCGGTGAACACGCACATGTGTGAGCACGTATTAAATCTCCATCGTTTTCTTCTTTTTTCCTTTTTCTCCTCTTGTTCTCGCCTTTATGGTTGCTCTTTCCCTTCCCGTGGTGAATGTAGCACACCAGGTGCAGTCCTGATTACCCTCCCTGCCTCTGTACATTAGTGTACGAATGCAGTGTAGAGATAGAAAAGTTTAATGATGCAAATTGCAGAGAGGTCGGCCTCACGAGGTACATTCCTCTAGCCAGCTATTCTGCGCTGGGGGAAGGGGAAGAGGAAAAGAGAGAGGAGCATGATGGGTGACGATGACGACAGGAAGGAAGATGCGAGACATATATAACAAGCAAGTGTACTCAAAGCCTGCAGTCCAGACCCGTACATTTTAAAATGTTACGTAAGACATATTGTATAAGTACATATGAGTAATGCTCATACAGGGTAATGGACCTAATTCATGCAATGAGTATTTTGTGTTGTTGTTGTTGTTGTTGTTGTTGTTGTTGTTGTTGTTGTTGTTGTTGTTGTTGTTGTTGTTGTTGTTGTTGTTGTTGTTGTTGTTGTTGTTGTTGTTGTTGTTGTTGTGTCACGGACAGCTGGAGTGTTCGTTGAGTAGAAGACTAGCAAGTAAAAGTGCGAGAGTACGAAGCTGGGCCAGCTGGTTTGTGGATATGGCACGGCGAACATCGGCAACGAGACAAGAAAGAAATACGAAACGCGTTCACCTGACGATGTAACGCTCACGAGATCAGCGATCGCTGTCGTGTGCGCTCGCTAACCAATTTGCGCGCAGCCAAGCATATGTTAAGCGCATTTCCGACTAATGCAAGTCGCGCAAGTCTCTTAGGAGGCCGCTGAGAAAGATGACGGCTGCGTCCGTCGAAACCTTAGCCAGGTTCCCAGCCGCATAAAAACAGCGCGACCTTGCGTATGCGCATTTCACAATGCCTATAAACGGAACTCCGGTTAAGCGCAGCGCGTCTATAAGTCACTCGCGGAAGCTTTTATTTTCGAAAGATGAGCGCTGCCTTTAACAGGCAAACATGCCAAGCGCATGCCAAGCGCATCTCTTGGCGAAGGCCACACTAACCTGTTGCTTTTTCTTTTTTTCTTTTCTGGTTTTCCAGGGCGGAGAACTCAGATGCCAAGACGGTGAGTAAAACCCTTCGATATTATCACACTCCTCTTCGGCGACAGTGCGAGCTGACCGCTGCCATGCGTCCGGCTCGCCTTGTCTGGGTAAACTGGTTGGCTGCTGACACCGGTTTCCTTTAGTGTACATATTGTGCAAAAACGTAGAAAAAAATAAGAGAGAGAGAGAGAGAGAGAGACATGTACAGGGTCATCCGGTGACATTTGCAAGTGTATGGAGCACAGGTTTCAACTCGGCTTTTCCAGAGGGAACTTCCCGTCGGTTTTCAACAACGGGAAAAGACAAGGACAAGATGAAATATATATTGCACTTATTCGTGGCCCGCCTAAACAATGACTTTGGTCAAATCAGGCTCGATGGTACAATATGAGACGCCTGCTTTGCAACATCACAAATTCGTTTTCTACTTAATAGTTGACTGCAGCTGCTCAATACGTTCCCTCAGTTCGCGTTTGTCTGACTATTGCGCGCCACGGTATAAGCGAAGAACAGGCAGTAAGCGAAAGTACATGCATGACGTTAACATGAAGTTTGAGAAGTTATTCGATGTTGTACATGAGTACTTCCTTTCTTCCAATTTAGCCAATGCGAGGTATAACTGCTTGTAGCATGGCACTGTCATCTTACTGGGGACGAATAAAAAGTCGTGATGTGAGCGTTCCCAAGAAACGAAGAAGAAAGAGGGAATGAAGTCTGGAGCGATCTCCCTGCTATTAACGTTTTTTTTTTTTTTTTTTTTTTTTTTTTGCGTGCGCTTCTTCTCTTGTTGCATTCCCCGTTCAACTCGCGCAGAATGGACAGCCATATAGAGCATTGATAGATGTTTGCAAGAAATGTGAGTCATCACAGAAACCTGCTGAACATTGTTCCCTCAGCCGGGCACCGCATCTCTAACGCTCTCGAAGAGCACCGGATCATAAAAGAAGAAGGAAACGCACTGAAATGGGACGTGAATGCGAGACATTTGTTGGTAATTTCGCAAACCTATTCGTGACGTGTGACTCTCTTAATCACAACGACGCTCTGTTGTCATAAAATTATACGCTTAACAATGACGTATTTGAGATTTCTTGATTTGCAGGACAAAATCAAGCTCTCTATTGGCTGTCATAAAGCAAGGAGTTGCCCACTGTATAGCAACTCGGACGAGTATCGCTCACAAGTGGACGTGTTTCGCGTCCAGCAACAAGTGCTACAAAAACAATAGCATGCTCCTAAATAGGAAACTTGGTTCTTAAATAAAAGTGGCACTGCGACGCGGGGCATATGATAGCTTTGAGTGAAAACGAGCATACACGTTCAATGGCACTCTTTTTTTTTTTTTTTTTTTCGTTTTCAACTTTCGCCGAGGATCTTAGGCAGTAGAATTTTAAAAGCGTGGCCTTAAGTCTTCATTCCGTCTGCCGGCACAACTAGTGTCGCTGAAATTTATCACAATTTCATGATTTCTACCGACAAGCTTCACTCTCGCATATGACGTAATGGAGGTCCATCTTCTTAACCCTGACACTGGCGGCTGCGCTTCCGCGCACCTGCGTGGCCTCGCCGCTTTGCAACTTTTTATAGTTCTACATTAGTGGATCTGCGAAAACATGAATGTTACGACGGTCAAAATGGCCTAAGATGGCCGCACGCTTCAGTTAAAGCTGAGCTTCACTTAAAACCAAATGACATATGTATGCAGACACCTCGATATTCATGAACGGAAGCGTTGGCATCCACCTGAAAGTGTAACTTTCAGGCGGCTACTAACTACGCTGTTCAAGAACTACGCACTATTCGCCACAGGCAACGCCAAAACTGTACGGTGTGTACACCTACCTCCCCGTCTGGCCTCACTGTGTTGCTTGTGGCTGCCCGTTGTGCAGCTTGAATTCTTCCGTCAGCTCAAAACTTCTGTTTCGGCAAAATAATCCTGGTTTCTGAAATATTTTGTTAAGAGCTCACGAGCCGAGGCGCTATGTGCACTGGTTATCATGGACAGTCGCTCAAACAGGGGTAGCAACTAAAAGTACCGCATGTTCTCTAGAGAGACCAATGTTACATGGCTGCTGAGAAAAACAACGGCATTTTACTACCCGAAAGGCAGTAAAAAGCCGCTTCAAGCGTCATCAACGTCGGTTGCAGTGCTCCCAAAGTTGTCAAAAGAATCAGCCAGTTCACTGACCAAACGCACACTGGCCCTTATAATACTTTGACAAGAGAGCACGTATATCAGACGCGTCAGCACCTTCTAGATAAGGAAAGCCCTGCACGCCTTAAGCCGTGACGTCATGCGGGAGGCCAACAGCCCTTGCATTTCGATGGGGAACGTGGCCGTTGCGCAGCCACGTCGCCTTTTTTTTTTTTTTTTTTTGCATCTTTTGTTACTTTATTCCATGGTAGCATCTGTCTTCTCAGATAATGTCTGATGGCACGGGACTTTCTGCTGCTTAGTAGGTGCATGTTGGTACGAGTGTGATCGGTCGCCCTTGGGATTTTATCGTTGGTCACTCCACGGAATAACTCTGGAGAGTTCGCAAACTGTCTGAGGTGGCAGCGTAACAGCTGAATCTGTCCTATAGTCCCATGTGACCGCTTCAGTGCTTCAGTGGACTCATCACACTGGCAAACACTTTTTATTCGCTCTGCCCATCCCGGACGGCAATGATGAAAGGCGTTACAACGCGAAAGCTCTAGTGACAGAAAAAAAAAAAAAAGAACTTTCAAGTTTCGTCAGACTTTACGCCTCCTTCTTTCCTGCACGGAGTCCTGGACACGCATGGACATCACTGAACAGCGCGTCACCCCTATAGAGCCGCTCGCATTTGTATGACAAGCGGTTCTGCAACATAGCATAGGCAGCGCCTGTGTATGTATGCAAGCACACAGTCACAAGAAATGCTTTCATTTCTTCTTCTTTACACATGGCATTACGTGTTTCAAAAGAACACTCGTCATCCATAACACTGCAAGTAAGCACGGTTGTTAAATACTTGTTTCCTAGGTTCTAACGCGCGACATCTTAAAGCAGCCGTTTGCACGTATCCACTCATAACAAGCCTTTCTCCCGACTTCGGCTACCACGCAGAGCCGCGCTATGCAGTAAAGGCGTCGACCCGCACTCAGTGTATAGCAAAACCGCGAAAAGTATACCTTCGTTCATCACGCCAAAAAGGATGTTCACAGGTTTAAGATGAAAAAAAAAAAAAAAAATGCTGCACAAGGCCTTCTATAGCTCGTAAAAATGTGTACTGCCGCGACTTCGCGCCAGCCAAGGTTCATATGCTGAAAACAAAAGTAATTGAATAAAAGGAGTTGGACAGTAATATGAAGGTGCCTTTCTGACATGAACAAAGAAGCCAAAGGCACGCCGTGCTCTGACCTTGTATGCCGCCGCGCGACCTATCGGAAATCAGGAGGCCTGACGTATGCTAACGCGGAATGGTATATAATCACTACTCGCAAGGTATATAACGCGGAATGGTATATAATCACTACTCGACTTGCTAGGGCTACGTGGAAACGTAGCCCAGCAAGTCTTGACGTTCCTCATGACGGCGTCTCATCACTGTCAAAATCTCGTTCAGTTTGCCGTACATCTCGCGACAATTGCGCTGAGAAACGTAATGGTCCGGTGGGAAATTAACATTAAACGTGTGCTGCGAAAAAGCAAGAAGTTGCAAATGTATTTTAGGCAAACACAGCCGGATATTTAACTACGCAAAGCACTGCGTCAACGAAGTCACAGATACAAAAAGAGACTTCTCCAAATCTCAGACATAGCGCATCAACTTTCATGGCAAAGAGAAAAAAAAAAAAAAAAGGCTATTTTGAACGCTTTCGACAAGTTCCCGCACCCAGCTTGAGAAAGACAATAGCTTTTTCGTGCCCGCTCTCTTTACCGGACCCGCCCGGACCACAGAAACCGCAGGCGCACTATACAACCTAAGGAAAACATGCGTCGATGCCTATAGGTAACGCCTTGCTCACGACTCGAACACACACGGACGGAAATTACGCGCACCGCGACACTGAAAAAAAGCTCTAAGAGGTGGGCCGCGTGCGGCGTGTCGAGAGAGGCATAACGGTAATAGCACGCGTGATGCGCACGCGGACGAACGCACGGAGATTTCGGAAGCAGGTCCGGCGCACACGATTCCGCATCGTCCAGTGCAAAACGAATAAAGAATGGTACGAAAAAAAAAAAAAGAAAAGAAAAGCCAAAAAACACGGCCGCACGCGCTGCACACTCTTCTTCCGTCTGTCTGGCTTGGCGGTCGCGAAGGAAGCAGCAGCAGCGCACCGGTCCTCCCGAGCCCGCGGCCTCGCGCTTGTGACGTCACAACACTCCGGCTCGGTGGCTAGACTTCTTCCGCGTGTGGCGCCACCGGAATGCGGCGTGACAGCTTCTCGTTGTCTCGCAGATGCTTGTAGAGAGCCTCGGTTGTTGCCCATGTTTTCTTCTTCTTCTTTCCTGTTTGTTTCTCGTCATTTCCTCATTACTTGGTTTGTTCCGCCGCGCTCTTCCTCGCGGACTAGAGACCGCGTCGAGTGTGCCGCGATACCGTTTCCACGTCGTGCCTACGCGAAGATATGGTGCGACCTGCTGAGCAGGGCGTGATATACGTTGTTGTGTATAGTATCCTGTATACGTCGCGGTCCATACGCTGTTCAGCGCCCTCCTCACCTGTTTGCCTGTTCCTTTCGTGCAAATACAAAAAAGCGCAATCGAACGCGGTCGACCGGAGCAGGAAGAAGACCGCCACGTGCACATTGATACGCGGGACAGAACGGAATGCCGTGCGCGCTCGGGAATACCAGATCCTCCATCTGCTTAGCGCACCTGGTAAATTAAAGGTGCAGGCGCACGTATCTTTGTATCGTAAACAAAGACCGGAAACCAATTGAGGGCCCGTCATGTGCTCGTTTCTCTATTCATGAGTTTGCGTATAACAAGCGCGGTCGCGTTGATTGTGCGTTCGAGGGCAGCGGCTATGCCTTATCTGCTCGTGGACTCATACCGCGCGTTGCGCGGGGCTTCGCTTGACACTGGAACGATTGACTGCAATGGTGCGCAACAATCACTGCAGCCGCAAAACATAAACAGGGTGCAATGTATTAGCGAGGCTAATGTCTTGTAAAAATTGAGCTGCTTGCTTTTGAGGAGAAGGAGAAGAAAGGTGGCATACGTGCGCCTGGTGTTACGTAATTTCGCGCTCGTTATTCGCAAATTTCTTAAAACTGATTCACGGAAGTCTTAATTCGCAAGTTTCCCTCGAAGACACAGGCAGAGGATATAGTTTAGCGCTGGAATCCTTCATGAAAATAATGTATATGTTCCTATTCAGTAACCTCTATATATATAGAGACCGCACATTTACTCTGCATGACTTCAGTCAAGGGGTGATTGTAGTCCTTCCCGAATCATCGTCATGATAATCATTGTCGTCATCATCACGGTCAGCCGAATGCACTCAAGAAGTGCAACAAGTCTAAAGCCGTTTTTGGCGCATATATCTGTCTGGACCAGTGTCCCAGAATTCTTTCCCTCTACAAGGGGCAACTGTCCAGAGTATGAGAATGTTCGGACGTGCAAACCGAGGTGCGGAAGCGGAGGAGCAAGGTATCGGTGCACAGAATAACCGCCTTGCCACACGCGGTATAAAGTATTGTATCGTTTGGAACAGGATATGGTCGGCGCATGCAACCCAGATATACTTGCACTTAATATAAAAAAAGAATATTTGCCGTACGGACTTTTAGGTGAGTTGGTTATACACACGACGAATTTTTATAGTGCATGCTGCTCATATATATCACTATGCAGTCCATGCGTTTGAGTCATTATCCTTGCACGCATCGTGTCCCATCCGGGGTTGAGAGTTGTGACAGTTCTGTTGCCCACATCGCCGGCAAAATTATACAAGTGCCATTTTATTTATTTATTTATTTATTTATTTATTTATTTATTTATTTATTTATTTATTTATTTATTTATTTATTTATTTATTTCCTTCTTCCTTGTCTTTTCTTTACTTTCCTTCTTTCAACCGTTAAACTGTGACCGCTGGTTCCGAGCATGTGACGCAATGCATGCACTCAGCGGGCCTCGACGGCATGCGGGTTTTGGGTGGCAGCGCCCAGCCCGAGCCCCATGAATGGCGGGACCCGAAGCCGCCGGCGCGGCCCCTAATCAAAGTCGACCTGCCGAGCTGCGCACCGATTGTGCGCGCGTCACGCTGTACCGCACTGAAAGGACGTCGAGAGCACGCACTAACGAGGACGCCACCGGCGTCCATCACGTTCGGGATGGGAAACAAAAATACGCAGCATGGAGGTCAAGGAAAGGAGGCCCCGCGGCTGGGCTGTTTGCACGCGCCCTGCGTATACACTATATAGGCGCGGGCACGGCGGCGGGCCTTGCGGACACTTGATGGCTGCGAGACAGTGATTTCCATACGCTAATGCAAGGGAAGGGTCCAATGACGAGCGAGGGTAAGGACTCCGCGAGTCGGGCCGGCCGGCCCCCATCCGGCTGCTGCCCACGCGTCCATAATCAACGTGGCGTGGTTCGAGCGTCCGCGCGCACGGACTGCAAAGTGACGCGGCTACCGTGAAGGCTGCCGGCGTGATCACCGCGGAGGTGTCGTGGGCATACATGCACGTCATAAACGAGAGAGCCCCGTGCCAGTGAAAGTCCGCCACGATTCGCGGCCATATTTTGGGTTATCATTAGTGAAGGAAAGTTACCTTCCTCGAAAAAATGCAGCGGTAGTTGGCTATTATAAGATTCCTCCGAAACAGCGACCTCGCATCACAGGGAGTACAGTGCCAAGTCAGGACGCAGTTATTCTCCCCCATCTTCCGCTAATGGTCCGCGCTTGATATACCCTTAGGGTGGTTTGCCTGTTATAGGTAAATACAACCATACGAAGTGGACACACAATGAAGCCAACCAATTCATACGCGAATTTAGCTCTATAATTAACTAAAGTTTAGGATTAACTTTTTACGACAAACTTCAGGTATGTAATAAAGGAAACTGCAAGCGGCAGAGAAAAGAACTTTGCGGTGGGAGCCGCACCCATAACATCTGCATGACGCGAGCGATGCTCTACCAATTAAGCTACGTCGACGGCTGTCATGAGTTCAGGTGTAGCCAAAAAATGGCAGTTCAGACAGCACGAGAACTTGCTTTGGGCTGTCTGTGTTAGGATACTGGAGGGTCAGAGTGTTTTCCCTTTGCCGGAACGACTTCCACCCTCTGTTCTAGCTCGCATTTGGTACTGCAAAAGATTAGGGTACCGTCAAAATCATTTAACCACGAGGGCTGTTCTCCAACTCCCCCTGATAGCTGTAAATTATCGCGTCTCATTGGTGCCATAGCATCGAATCAACGAGATGAGCGTCTCCGAGCGATATAAACAACAGTGAGGTAATCAAAGGGAACCGAAAGATGGAGAACTACCACAACAGAGGCAGATGGGAAGCCTCATTCCGCGGCCAACGTTTCGATAAGTGCACTTACTGTCATCGTCACGGTAACATGAGTCATCATTGGCACGGAGATAACAGCGCGTTTTCTCCCGTATACCATGTATGCGTTATCAGCACCATTGCCCGTTATCAACATAGACCAAACGAAGAGGACAAAAGCAGCGGGCAAGGAACTGCAGCGTGTCCAAAATGGGAGGCAGTCATTAGAGTCGCAAAGCACGGCCCGTCGGTCCACCCCACGCTCGTCGTCGTCGAGCGCGTGGGCAGGAGCCGAGTGCTTTGAACCGCGGCCGGTGCCCGATCGGCGACCCACGCACGCGCCACCGCCAAGGCCCCAACCTCTCGCCTTACGGAAGCAGCACGCCAGGCACGCGGTGGCCCCCGCTACGTGTTCAAAATGGTGGGAGTACCGACGGAAGCGACGGCACGGCCTCCGCCGCTACGAGCGGTCGTCGCCACGAGTAACGGCCGGCAGCAGAGCGATGTGGCCAGTAAAGGCACTGAAATAATTGAACGCGACAATGCTTGCATACAGGCCGGATCATGAATCTACGCATCTGTAATGACGGAATGCCCAGCGTCACATCACTCCTCGCCGTCACAGTGGCCACATAAAGCCATTGGTCACATCCATACGATACAGCACCCACAGATATCACCGGGACAACGCCGAATGACGCGCCGCATCCTGCCGCTTCTTTTTCTAAACATGACTTGGAAAAAACTCTCCTCTGAAGAGCGTAGACAATCACCCTTGGCCCCGGTAATTCAGCAGCATATTTTCTGAACTACCGCTACTCCAATACATCCTTGCCGCCTTAGACGCGCCCCAAAAGCCACCACCTCCCGCTTTAATGTGGCCACTTGCTCTTTCTATAACAACTTTCCTTCAGCATAAAACGATTCCGTGGCATATTAACACGTTTTCGATTACAATCTCAAACCTCCTGTCCTTCATGTATGTAATACACGTGACAAAAGCCTGCTATGTGCCAGGGTTGTGATTACGTGAGCCCGCGACGTGGACCCTGAACCACGGTGTAAGATATATACTCTTCTTACACCGTGCCCTGAACTAACGCCGAACGGCGCACAACGGTCTTTTTAAGAAAAGTTCCAACGTTCGTATATACTGAAGCTTGCGCTCAGTGATTTCTTTGAATATCAGAAGCAAACGGCAAACCAACGTATCCCTTGTTGCGTAGCCACACCTCGTTCTACACAACCAAAGTGGTCGACTTCGCGCTTCAAGCGGACACAGTCGCTTTCTGTTCGCTCCATGGCACGCGAACTTCAGCTTCGACAACGTTTCGAGCCGACCTCTGCCACCTTTACTTCGGGCGAGCTATAGATAGTATGTGCGTGCGGAAGACCGCTTGCGCAATTTTGCACAATAAGTTCGATAGGTTTGCTTCTAATCTACCCACGTTGATCCATGATTTCTCGCGGATATAGTCTGACTTAACAAGTCCGGGTGGCGTAACCGTCGTGTTCGTAACCGTTTCTGGGGTGGACTGCCCACGGAACTCCCACGTGGTTTAGTGCCAGCGCTCTTTTAAGATTCCAGAAAAAAAAAAAAAAAAAAAGCAAGCAAGGCTGATGAATAGATAGATCTTGGCAATAGCTGCGAGCTTTTCAAAGAAAGTACCGCATATATAGCGGAACAATTACCCTTTGTTCGCGTTAAATGCGCAAGTACTTTCGGTCCTCCGAGAAAGGCGCGCAGAACGTCGCCCCAGAGTGCATACGCGCGGCAGGTCCAGAACAGCGAGGCCGTGGTCGCATTTCGCTCGATCGGCGTTTCGTTCAAAGGCAAGAGAAAAAGAAAGCACATAAAAGAACGCTCACGGCCGGTGAGACTGCAGGCGGTCAGTTGCTCAACAAGCGGTGCGTTGCGCGGCTCGCATTCTTGCAATTCCCGCGCCTCGAGACACATCAGCAGCAGCCCTGTGCGACGTCCAGCAACGCGACGGCCGGTGACGCAAACAAATGCACCGGCGGCCCCCGGAAACGGGGTCGATGCGCGGCAGTCGTGTTTACCTGTCAGCGTAAAACGGCGTGCCGCCGCTCCTCTTGCCAATCTTCCCCGGGCGGTTCACAACCGGCACTGCGCTCCATCCCCGCGTCGCCTGGTTGAAATGCGCGCGCCACCGTGCCTGCCCACGTTTGCCAGCCCCGCGCGCTTGTGGGCAGCTGCGCGCAATCAGGAAGCATTTTCTTTACTTTCTGTTTCTTCCCTCCTGATCTTTGTTATTTATTTCTTTTTTTTTTTCTGTACCCGGCCGTCGTTTCGACGTCTGCTCGAGTATGGACAAACACAGTCGGTGTCGCGGCAAAGTTCGGGAGTACCCTGGGCCGGGTCGACGCACGCGGGTGCGCACCCACCGACCATACGCCTGTTCCCTAACGTTTTTTTTTTTTTTTTTCGTTGCGATAAATTGGGCGGTCCTCAAATAGGTCAAGTGAATTAAGTCAGGAGCCTTCAGAGGACGCCAAATATTTCAAGTAATAGTTGCGCTTCATGACGGGTGCAGCACGTGACCTCAGTTATGAAAAGCAGAGCGGCATATCTGTTATCATTCAGGTGCGCGTACCTGGACACACGAAGGAGAAGAATAAAGACGTCCGGGATTTTATTAAGAAATCACGGCGTACCTATCTGCTAGAGTAAGAATGCAGTGCGTGAGCATTTGGGTGCTTTAAAAACTGGATGTGTAATTGCCATACGACACTAAATCTAGTCATTTGAAGCCATCAACTAGTAAGAAAAGTCAAACTGGTATTGGCTGAGAGAGGGTCACATAGTTCGTGTTGCGCATGCAGAAATGCGCAGATTCGAATTTACTCGCCAAGTTTCCGAAATTGCCCGTTTTTCTCGAATAACGAAGGCAACAACGCCCCTGGAATTGGGTCCGAGCCATTTTTTTGGAAAAGCAGCGATATTCCGAGGCCAAAATAATAATAAAACTGGTAAAAGGAATTAAAGGAGATGCAGAAATGACAAAGAAAGGAACAAATTAAAACATGTGAGGCATGTTGACATCTAGACAGGAGAATGGCACCCAAAGTGAAACCAGACAGACGCCATCTTAGAAGGGGCGTCGAAAGCCAGCTATCTTTAGCTGCACATAAAGCTCTCTTGACGCTTCCTGTGGATTTTTATTGGCAGATCTGATCGTAATGATCCTGCTCGCCGTGTGAGTTAGAGTTACAGGCTTTAAAATAACCCCTGAACATGAGGACAAATTTTATTAAAGGCGACGAAACCAATATGAAGCTAGAGGGAGTGTCTTAGCTACCCACAGACGAGTCTTTTTATTCCTCCATAATTGATGAAGGTTTGACGTCCCAAAGCAGCACAAAGCCTTATGGGAGAGACTGCGATGGAGGGCTGCAGATCAATTTTAAACAGCTGGAGTCCTTTAACGTGCGCCCAAAGCGCGGTACACGAACGTTTTTCATGGTCAACTTTCATGGTCTTACCCACAATAAATGAACTGTCATTAAAGATGTAACGAAGGTCAGAAACTCTGTCATCGTGAATATTTAATAGCTGGGAACACGAGGACAAGAAAGAAAAAAAGCAGCGCTACTTGATTACTCTTAAAAAAATTAAATTATGGGGTTTTACGTGCCAAAACCACGATTTGATTATGAGGCACGCCGTAGTGGGGGACTCCGGAAATTTTGACCACCTGGGGTTCTTTAACGTGCACCTAAATCTGAGTACACGGGTGTTTTCGCATTTCGCCCCCATCGAAATGCGACCGCCGTGGCACGATTACTCTTTATTGGCGAGTACCACGCCGTTTGCCAGTTTGTTTCTCTTTCTTATCGCAGCGTTGATTAAACTTCACGCTCCTAGAGTGCCAGGCCAACTAGCCCAAAAACCAGCTTTTGCCAAGTTTGTACCCGTGGATTTTAAGCGGCCATGTTAGCATGCACCTGCAGATATTCTTCCAAGTACGCCGTTAGTTCCAAATACGCAGCGTTTGGCACGCTAGCTTCAGTATTCGCCTCAAGGTCGAGTGCGCTCGTCAGTGCAACTTAAGTAATTCTTAAAGCGACAAAGCAAAATTACGGGTGGAAAGCAACAAACTCCGCAGAGAGTGCCTGAGGGTTGCGCTAGATACCGCGTGCCCTGGTTTACTCTGGTTTTCAACAGAGTGAGCGTAGCTCGACAATTAGCCCAGTTGGCGTCGCCGCGGAAAAAATCTACGTCCACGACCGAAAGAAGTTTGTGGGAGCGCGCAGGGCGGATAAATGAAAGCGCTCTCACTCTGCGCACCGAACGGCCGACGCGCCTCGATGCACGGGCACGGCGTCGTCGCGCGTCGACGCAGCGTGCACCCGTGCAACCTGCGCGGTAGCGCGCACGTGCGTCTTTGCGCCCTTTCGTGTCAACAACGCGCCGGAATTCACCGCCGCTGCTTTCTCCCTGGCTTTGCTCGTTCCACTTTCTTTGTGAAACTGGATTGCAAGCGGGCAGCTATAGCACGGCGACCGAACGGGAGCCGCCAGCACGAACTGGCCGCCCTTGTGATTGACGGGGGCACGGCGATTGAGCAGCGGCGGCTGCGGCTCGATTGAACGAGCTAGGCGGTCGGCCCTCCGCTGCGCGAATCGACTTACACACGCGAGGCACGGGGCACACGAACATGCGGCCTGCCGCCGCAGAGACAGCCGGCCAGCAGGGAAAGGCGGTAGAGCTGCCACTCGGGAATGTGGCGCGCGCACACACACAGTCTGCACCACCACTGAAATGGACCATTGTGTTACTCGCGGTGCGCGCGCACGCTTATCGCTCGAGGAAGCGGCACATGGCAAGGCGTGCGTCGACGCCGCAACGACGGCGCAGCGAGAAGGGACAACACAACGACGTCGACTGCTGCCGTGCCGTAAAGAAAGCGCGCACCACCCCCGCCACCACGCACCTATACGGGGGAGGCGCTCGAGCATCCTATAGCAAAAGGATGCGAGCTCTCTCTCCGCATCTCGCGCAGCCGAGAGGAGTCGAACGTTCTGCACAAACAAGCAGCAAGGCACATGCCTTGCGGTGTGTGCTACACAGGCTATAGACGCGCCCTGAGGAAGCGCGAAAAGCGAGCGTCAACGTACGCAGTCTTTTCCCTTAGAGCCTTTGTTGCAGGTGTTGTGTGTTTTTTCTTTCTTTCTTTTTTTTTCGTTTTTTACTTTGGCGGGAATGTCCAAGTTCTCACACAGTCAGTATATTTGAAAGTGCAAGTCACGCTTTCTCTGGCATTTATCCTATGCAGGCGATATTCTAGAACAAACGACTCGCGGCACGCCTTCAGGATCATTCAAGAGCAGCGCGCTTTCCTTGCTGACTAAAAATAGCAAAGTCGTTCTATTCTTAAGGGCAACGTAAGGCTTGAAACATTTGGAAGGCATCCAGCTAAACGAGCCTAAAGGGAGAATGGCGAGATGCAAAAGCGAGATCAACAGTACGCCTTTAATGTGACTCATCGCCGAGACTGAAACACAAGGACCACGGATGCGTTATCAAAATTACATGCATGTGCTGTACAACAAGACGCAAGCTCCGACAGTGTAAATATGACCTGATTTTTCGTGGACGCTCGAGATTCGGTCGAGTATAAATACAAGGGAAATAAATAAATAAATAAATAAATAAATAAATAAATAAATAAATAAATAAATAAATAAATAAATAAATAAACTTGCTAACTGTACCAACTTTACTTAGACTGTGTCATAATAGCCCAGAATTCGGAGGCAATGACGGCTTCTTGAGAACGTACCGAAAACTGTGTGATAAATTTCTATGGAAAAGATAGGAAAGGCAGACGTGTCCAGATACATGAAAACTTACGATGAATGCCAGCTCTGCAAAGTGAACTTCAAGACTCAAGGGAACCTAATGATATTCAGACGATTCACCTCGACTTTGCCAATGTAAAAAAAGGAAGAAGCTGTTAGAATGACTAGATCACATTTGGTTGAATGTGATGGATATACCCGCTTGACAGACACGCAATAAATTTGGTAGAAAAGGCGTGAACTGCGTGATTTCGCTCCTTGAGAGAGATCCATTCAAGAATGTAAGGGACGGGGTCGCTGATAATGGACCGGCATTCCGAAGCGAGAAGCTTCGCCTTTGAGCGGTAAATGTAGGTGTTGAACTGCGGTTTCTTGTTCCACATCATCCTGAAGCCAAGTGTCTGGACGCAAGAGTATGACGCAACCTAAAGATGTTCCTGGCTCTTTATCTAGACTTCAAAGTCGGATCAAATATGTGTGTACGTTGAAACGGCAGTTTACCATCCTTTACACACAGGATTCAGATACCTTGCAGCGTGTGAATATATATATATATATATATATATATATATATATATATATATATAGAGAGAGAGAGAGAGAGAGAGAGAGAGATCGTGAATAGCTATAAACAACGCACACGACACTTTTGAAAAAATTATCCTCCACAACACACTACTCCGCGGAACAACGCCGAAAGTACCCGTGCACAATGAAGTGCAACTCTGACGAATGCTACGAAACGAATATCCCGGATAATAAAACTGGAGGAATGGTTTTGGCCCGAAAAACTTTACTTAATTAAATTTACACGTGGTTATGAGGCACGCCGTAGTGGGAGACTCCGGATTAATTTTGGCCACCTGGGGTTCTGTATAACGTGCACCAAAATGAAAGTACACGGGCGTTTATTGCGTTTCGCCCCCCTTCGGCCGCAGCGGCAGGCATCGAACCCGCGACCTCGAGCTCAGCAGTGCAACGCCAAAGCCACTGGGCAACCACGGCAGGTGGTTTTGTCACGAAAAAGCCAAAACCAAAGGGACAAAACCGAAGGGACAAAGCTTCCACTGTTAGCCGCAACAAGCTAAGGAAATATTTTGTGTTTTTGTTCCACCATCAGTAACAGGAACGTAAAGCGACTTTATTTCTGCTCATCGCACCATCGATGTGTGGAGCTTAGTCGTGTATATATGGGGATATCTTCGACTTGCCGAAGCCAACCGTCCCACTACTGCCGCTCAACGGTGCGGAGAATTTTTAACTTTTCACGACCGTATTGAGTTGCGAGAGAAAAGGGCGATGTCTCGGTGCCAATAGCAGCTTATTTTCTCTTAAAACGTTACTCTTTCCGTCTACGTAACTTCAGCAAACTCTATCGTTCCGATATCTCGCATGCTACACCATCGTCGCCTGCTCCTGCAGCCTCCACCCCCCCCCTTCCCCTCTCTCTCTCTCTGCGAACAGAGAGACCAATCGCGTCAGTTTAATAGGCAGCTATGGCCGAACCTCGTAGAGGCATGCGGCCTCAGCTATATAATTGACCGATTATTTCACTCCGCTCAGAACCGCATTAAAGTCACCTAAACAAGCAGGAGCAAGCGTTGCCTGCCGAGGAATGCGACGGCAACAGATAGATGCACGTGGAATGCGTGAGGACATCTCCGCAAGACGCCGCTGATACGTATGCCTTCCAAGTCCAATGAAGTCACCGCCGAGACAACACAGCAAAACCGGCCGGAAAAGGGGCATGTGGACGCGCGTCTCGAGGATAACATCAGTCACCTCACACCGCTCGAACCTTCGTCGCCGCAAAATGAACAAGAGAGGGAGGGTTCTAAGGAGAAGACGAGCGGGCCAATCTGCCGCAGAGGCTGCGCTGTGCCTTGGACGGACGAGGACACCGCTGCGTGTATGAGAGCATCGCTATAAAGATAATCGGCGGCCGGCCAAGTCGCGCGCGCGCGCACACCAGGCCCTCCCCTCAGGGCTGGTGAGGGCACCGTTAGACCAAGGTTAGCCCGCGGACACACGGCAGGCCGACTCGCAGGTTGACCTTGGGCAGAACCACATTCTTCCCGAGCTCCGGACGCTGTGCGGCCCATCTCTCGCCTCGCTTTTGGCCTCCGCCTTCCGGGAAGCTATAAGCCAACGGTAAAGTGGAGGGGGTATACACATTGATTCTTGATGACCGCCGTATTAAAACGGGATGCAGGATCTTCACGTCCGTTCATGAGTCCCCGCCGTTCGCACACGTGGTATGCACGGACGTGTATGTACGTTTCGAGAAATGGCAGAAGTTAATGGCTCTGCGCGACCAACGGGAATCGTCTTGTTTGCCCGACCTCGTGTTCACAGGATGACCTCGTCACTTTCCCTTATGCTCCACTGCTTGAGAAACCATGCCCGTTAGAATTACATCCACGTGCCGTTCGAGAGGATTGCTTACCCGACTTCCTCACCCGCCTAATTATTAGATTTAACGATTCGTTTGTTCATTTTTACTTTTGTTTTATATTCAAAGTAAAAAAAAAAAAGTGCAGTGCCCTCCCATTTTCTAGTCATACAGAAAGGAAACATTTTTTTTTTGTTGCCTGGCTCAGTTACCCTTTGTAGTGTCCATATTAAGCAACGCATTTATAGAGAAGCTACGAGAGTCCATGGTTCCGCAAAACGTGCAGGAACACCAGCGTACCGGTTACCAAAGTCGCGAATGTATTAAAATTACAATGACATAATCCCTGTAATCACGACGACACCGTAACCACGGCAAATTCAGCAGCAATGATGAGATTATGTATACCTGCTTCCTCCGCGATTGACTGCATTGTGTTATGTTTATAATACGGCTATATATAGAGACCGCGCATCACTTAAACGACGTTCGTGGTATAACGCGCGTTGACAACCACCCACGCAGGTCGCAAGCTATGGTGAAGATCAAAGGAAGGAAAGCCGCGAAACCAGCGGTATTGAGTATATACATTCGCACGGCCACGGTGTCATCGAGCGGCAGTGGCCACTTATTTTGCCTGTGCGAACTGCTCCGAAGTTGCGCCGGAGTAGAACGCCCGTGCGATTGAAGCCGAACGGGGGCCAAATTACGGCACATGCTTTGCGTGGGCAGCCATGACGAATGTCCGAACGTACAGAGCATGAAAAAACAGAATGGGAATCGAGGACAGTGGCGACGAGAAACGCCTCCGTTCCAATGTTACTCGGCACTTGATTGCAGCCCCTGCTGTCTTTTCCTTTTTTTTTTTTTTCTTTGTCCTGGTAGCCAAGGTTCACCACACTGCAGGGCCACTGTTGCCAGGAGGACGAAAAACGAACGCGTGAAAACAGCTGTGCACGAAAGCAACCGCGAGTTGCGGACAAAAACGGGTCTGCGCTGTATAGGTGCCGGGCGTATCTCCTATATCTGCCCATGGCGCAGCTGACGTCGCCGCGCTATACAAATGCAACCTCGAGTTAGTGTTTTAGGATACGCGGACAGGTTCCCAACCGTCCCTGCATGGTCGGTACTCGATCGATGAGCACAAGCCGACTCGGCGAGATCCGCTAACAACCAAGACTGCACTTGAGGCTTTTGACGCGGAGGGACGCGTGCGTTCGCATGATTGCGCTCCTCGCTACAGGCTGGCAACTTCCACTCCAGCTTCACATCCCTTTACGCTCCCTTCAGCTTAATTCGACACTGCTTCGAGCTCGAGATCGGACGCCTGTAGTCGTCTCAGTTTTATAGATGTTGACTCGTGGCAAATACCGCCTGCCAGGAATTCAACTATGCGATCCATCGGGATTTCTCGGGCGACATGTGCATGGACGGTCGCCGCCGCGGTGACTATTGACGAATGAGGTGGATTTCATTGCCGCGGGTCGAATGATGTGACCTTGAGCCTCGAGTTATTCGCGTCCCAGAGAATATAGTATTTTCGCGTTTGATTCCCACGTCTTTCTTTGCTGACAATGGCCACTCGTTCTGCTGCAGCGTAAAAAATATTGGGTCCAGCTCGGCTTCGAATGCGATACCGTTCAGCAGAATGGGACATGGAATGGACTTATGATGGCATAAAATCGAACATGCACTCAACCAATGTGTGCATTTTATGGACAATGGTGCACGAGTTGTGAATACAGCGATCGTGATACGTTTTCGTGTCATTTGGCTCTTCGTGCGAGGTGACCAGATATGTCGAACCCTGTCGAACTAAGGCTGAGCAAAATAAACTGGACGCTTATTGCAGAGAATACAAATTATAGGTCAGCCGACGGAACAGCACAACTCGCAGTAGCGCACCATACGCCGCTTACTCTGCTGCCCATTCATACGCTATAATTTTAGATTGCACATATGCTTTATTGCACGTCCACGTGGTCAGTGACGGCGAGTTGTAGCGCAACGAATACGACAGTCCGTCAGGGTACCCCTGAATATCGTTCTGCCCTGCCACTGAGTTATACGAGCTTTTTTTTTTTTTATTATCGAAGGAACCATTCGCCATTGTTTCACTACTGGGTAGTGCAACGCAGCAAGTTACATTATTATTATTATTATTATTATTATTATTATTATTATTATTATTATTATTATTATTATTATTATTATTATTATTATCGTTGTTGTTGTTGTTGTTGTTGTTGTTGTTGTTGTTGTTGTTGTTGTTGTTGTTGTTGTTGTTGTTGTTGTTGTTGTTGTTGTTGTTGTTGTTGTTGTTGTTGTTGTTGTTGTTGTTGTTGCTTAGTTCTGACTTGAGAACTCACCGTGATCTTTGCTGTTCTATAACTCCTCTCTCCTCCCCCGTTGCTTTGCAGGCTGGTCACAAGACGGCGTCTACTGCTACAAATTCTTCAGTAATCAGCACTCATGGAGGAGAGCAGAGGAAGTCTGCCGCAGGTGAGTCGTTCCTTCAGCCAATGAGAATTCGGTCATGCTGGACCTCTGCGCATCTCTCTGTGCTCACAAGAAAAAGGCTCCCAATTAATGACGCCCGGTGTTATAAAATGGGGTGCTTTTAACTTACTCGACCCGGCGTTAGGCTCGACGTGCTCTGTCTTCTCGCTAATTCGTTCGGTGCCCCTTCGAGTGGAGTTCCTCATCTATCTCCTTAGGGCGCAAAATTTTACTTTATACATCGTGCGGCCTGTGCATGCAGTTCACTTCCACAGCTACAGGCCGCGTCTGGGTGCTGGCACGCCTTGTTGTTGAAGTTAAGTTTCCTTTGTAAAAAGAGGGGACGGCCGTGCAATCCTTGGATGAAATGTCGTGGAACTCAAATCATATACAACGATGCCGATGAACAGACCTCACAAATGTTGGAATCTACTCTTAAGCGCGCGGCTCGCGGACCGTAAGCAGCAATAGAACATACTGAAGTTTGACTAAGATCTAGGAACCATTAGTGCAAGGAAAGCGCGCCCAGATGATCGGCCAGTGTTGCTTTGGAATGTTAAAGCCCCATGATCAGATCGGCCTTCTCGCAGAGCGCATGCGCGTGATGCGCCCATATAACGTCGGCGATTATCGGGACACGGAGCTGCAAATATCGAAGGCCACGTCCTCCACATGTCGTTTAACGGTTGCGAGGTCTGTGCACGACGATGAAGAATTTTTCTTCCTTACGTGGCTGCACAAAAGCCGACAGTCATTGAAGAAGGTACAAATAATCGATATTAGTTAAGCGAAATTGCAGGGTTTTTTCTGCTGTCTTCATTTCAGGAAGCTAAAGAGTCGACATGATAAAACAATAAACGTGCCAGGCATGAAACTGCAGCGTATTGCACACTCGAAGAACAGCTAAAATAACGGGCACTCACGGTTTTTCAAAAGTTCCATGTATACGTCATCATCGTCGGGAACAATCGCACTCTGCAGTGGAATATATTCGTTCTAATTGGGCAGAAGCAGCGATACAGTCCAGATTTCCTAACTATTCTGATCAGAGCCTTTTGGTGTTCGTTAAGATGTGTGCATGCGCGCCCGCTCAGCATCACCAACAGACATGAAGCCTGGATCAAAATTCATTTCCCATGGAAGCCCGTCTTCGCTTAGCTGCCCATAGCCAAAGGAGGTGAGATCACACCCGATCAGCGAAGCAGCAGTGCAGCGAGTTGGTCCTTCTCCTAATTATCAATGCATCTCAACTGCCACATGTCGACGATAGTCTCGAAGTAACGCTTGCGTAAAAAAACAAGTCAAGATTTTCAGCGTCGTGGGTCAGCCTTACGTTAATTGTATATATGCGACAGACTGAACGCTATTGTAAGTGACGGAAGAAAAAGTCTTTATGAATGCATACTTTATGAATGCCTTGGGTGCTAAGCCCTTTGTCAGTAAAATTGATTGCCTTGAGCCTAACGCCTGAGACGTTCTGTAAGTATCGAAAGACATACATACATACATACATACATACATACATACATACATACATACATACATACATACATACATACATACATACATACATACATACATACATACATACATACATACATACATACATACATACATACATACATACATACAATACATACATAAATAAATAAATAAATAAATACTGTGTTTAGTAGGTTTTACGTTATCCAGTAGAATCTCTTGGTGGTTGCTGTTATTATTCGGCTGAAGGGAGTATATAGCTTCGGCACCAGAGAGTACTTTATGATAAGACATGTGGCAGAGCCCGATCCTGACTCCCGAAACACTGGCCAGCACTGAAAAAGCTCAGGCACCCTTGCCTCAAGTCGCCTGCGCGAACCACAAATGCGTACGCTTGTTCCTATACCTTTTCTTGTGTCTTATGAAGAGCGTTAGTGTTTCCCATTGGAAATGGCATTGCAGTCGTTTCCAAAACACTAGGAAAGATTTAGGGGGCAAAGCGTGTAGGTAGGTGCGTGTGACCCGTGAAAGGTTACGTTCTAGCATTGTGTTGTATGTAACGATCTTGACTAGCTTGGCGCTCCCTCCCCTAATCCCGTCCAAGAGAAATGGGCGTTTCTAGGCATTATACTTTCTTCGAGACAGTACTTAGCCGTAGCGCGAATCCACTGACGTGTGACAACACGGGCAGTCGGGCCGCGCATGCACGCAGCGTATACGCCGCGCGTGGAAGGCGGTGCATGCGCTACATCTTCGCTGTCTCTGGAGCATCCGTGCATGGGCCCGCCCAGCCTACGAAGAACCGAGCGCCGTTGGGAAGCGCTGAGGGCTGGGATGAAGCTCAGCCCCCTCCTCTTCGCTGCGGAACCTGTTTACCTCGCGAGCGGGTCGGGACGCTCCCTGGGCCGCATGCCTGCGCCGCCGGCGGACGCGCCAAAGGGCTGCGGCGCCGGTGACCTCACGCTGCCCGGTATCTGGGTCAGAAATGCGCCCGCGGACAGCTTCTTCCTCGCCCGGATTCTCCTCCTGTATGCAACCCTTAATCCACGCGCGCCGTGGCACGATCAATTCGATCGCATGTAGCGTGTAGCAGGCATGGCTCGCGTCTGGCCTCCCCCGAACCATTCCGTTAACCACCACCGCAATCATTCGCTTTGTCGCGCTTCCATAGTAAATTTGTTTGGTGAGTTTGGCTGAATGGAAGTAACAGAAAGTAAGACGAACAGAGGGTGATAGCCAAGACCCAACTTCAACGTTCGCGCGTCCGTATTTTGCCATCTGTTAGATCGAGTCATTCGGCGAAACAGCGCAGTAGGAGGATCCAAAACTCGTCCAGCCGGGAAACACCAGCCTTCTGCATCTGTGCCGCCCATGGGTAGCAAATCCTCCGATGTGAAGCGCGACGAGCGTCCTCCGCTACACCGTCGAAATCCTCGTGGTGCCGAGCTTCCGCGTCTGACCCGCGCCGTCATGCAGCGCTCGATCACCCGCGCTCTTCACCAGCCAGATCATGCGCTCGATTTCTAACTCTCTACGATGGCCACTCCGCGTTTCACTTGAGTTCCTGGAACATGCCATCATCATCCTCACTTTCATCATTTCTCCATTTTCCAAACTTCCACGAGACTAGCCACAAGGTCATTTCAAGGAACGTTGCCCAAGCCAAAGAAAGACGGTCCAGGCGCAACCCTGTCCCCTCCTTTAACGCTGTACAACCAAAGTTGGTTTATAAGTTGTTTACTGCGAACTAATTATGTCTTTCCGTCCCGAGTATAAACATGGTCAACAACGGCATCGGCGGGAATGCTGGCGACAGGGGGCTTTATAGTAAATTCACTTGTGCGTCTGAACTGTCCGTCCTCTGTCCAAGGCATTCTTCGCATGGAGGCCTCTCGCGATTTTTTTTTTTTTAACAGGCCTCGTTCAACAGCGATCGACGCTAATACTTGCTGTCATCGACGCAACGAAAACGTTCAGGCCGCCACGCATTTCACTGCTGGTCTCAACGCACGGCGTTCGTGAACACGAATGTCGACTATGCATGACCAAAGAACGAGTGGTGTACTGTGCACACAGGTGGCTCCCCGACAGAGCTAAATCAAAACCAGTTTAATCCTCGAATGCGTGTACGTAACAGCTTAAATATTTGACCAGCAGGTACCGGTGCGAGTTGCAATTCCGAATTAATAATGGAAATTATGAAAAATTCGCTCATCGCACTAACAAACCATTAAATGCCGTACCGAGCACCCTATGCGTTTACTGCGAATGAGCCACTATCCGTGCCCTCGCTTACATAACGTATATAGCTGAGTAGCTGGATACAGGAAAGCCTTGTGTTGCGCCGTATCCTTACTAATGAGGTCTACCTTTCATTATATTTGTACACAGGTCTAAATTACATTTTGCATATTACATTGTTATATAGAGTTGAAAAGTTATCCAAGTATTATTTTTAGCAATCTTGCTTGAACTGACCAAGCTCTAAAAGAGGGGGGGGGGGGGGGGTGTTATACGTGCAAGGGAAAGGAAGGGGGGTGGGAGCTGCGGACACCTCAACCCTCAAGGAAACAGAGACGCTAATTTGAATGCACAGGATGGAAACAAAAAAGGCCAAGTAGTTTTCCAAAGACGGCAAACAAGAAATCACGAAAGCAACTTCATAAGATAACACAAAAGGTAGTTCCTCGCTGTTCGAGGCCCGAGTTGGCCGGCCTGAGGACAAGAACATGCGTGAGCAAATATTCGCAACAGGATAAAAAGTGTCTGCTACAGAGAAAATCCGGACACTACTCAGCACATTGTCATGATATATGCGCAGATATCCATCAAGCCAGAATCGTTGGGAATATCTACCTTCCAGCAGCGCTGGTGTTCAAAGCTGAAGAGAGTTAACTAGTCAGAGGTTGGGATAAGCAAGAGACGATTGTAGTATTGGTGGAAAAAGGCACGGAAAAGATGGGGATGGGGTCGTCACAGACGTAGGTAATTTTACGAGCTAAAGCAGAGATAGAATACTAGACTACGACATTGTATGGTAGCACGTATAAATAGCTCACACAGGCTACGTGATTATTTGTTGCCACCCTGATTCAAAGGATATGCCATTAATGATCATTAGCATCATCATCATATAGACAAGCAGCACGTTTGTACAAATTTTAAGGCGCTCGTCGGTATATGGCGTGGGTAGAAAGAGACTGCGAAACTCCCCTTCTTCTCTATCCGCGCTTTCCAAATTTAATTCTTGACAAGGGACTTTCAAACCTTGCTCCTGAGTGCTAATCTCTAGAGTAAGCTTACGCCAGCGGGGTTTCTCTTAATTTTGTTTTTACTGCATTGAAATTGACGGCAGCATCGCCGCTTCTTCTTTACGCCACGTTATGCAGCTTTTGTACAATCTCAATTGATAAAAATGTGTTTTACGGCAGTATTCATTGTTACATCAATCCGTTCAACGCTTTCCCCAAGGCAGGAAAAACGATAATAATAATAATAGTAATAATAATAATAATAATAATAATAATAATAATAATAATAATAATAATAATAATAATAATAATAATAATAATAATAATAATAATAATAAAGCGATAACAACCGCTCAACGTCACATGTCTTGACACGCTTGCTATTGTTGGCGCTTCGTCGAGCTTGGCTGCACATGCACAAAGGATTTAGTGCGCTTCTAACGGATCATTGGCTTCTTCCTCTCCTCTTTTTCTCTTTTAAAGTACGGCAGCTAAAGTTAAGGAAAGCAGCGAGACGTGAAGGGAGAAAAAAAATGAAGACTGGCGTGACCCAGCGTTGTCCAAAATTGCGCCAGGCGGACAGCCTCGCCAGACGAGGCTAGTATTGCCAGGCGCTTTCCCCTCTCGTTTCTGGCCTCACGACTTCTCGGCATGGCGTCGATCCGCGAGCTGGCCAACCACGTGCGCGCACCGCTGCTGATGCGCCCGCAGTATCCCGATGGCCCAGGGGCGGTCCCCGTCCCTCCGTGAAAAGACCGTTACATGACCACGACCATGTACGCGGTTGCTGATGTAGGCAACCAACCACGTGCGCCGTTATACAGTGTACCCTAAAGATGAACACACGCGAGAATGCGCTCTCGCCACCACGCCTCAGTGCCAGTCCTACAAGCCCGGCCGTGCCGTCTTCTAAGCACACCGCCGTGCGCGGAGAACGTAATGACAGCGACCGGAGCCTGTCCCTGCCCGCCGATTCCTCTCGAAGATGCTGTAGCAGAGGACGGCTACGCTACAGATTCCTTCTTGTCGAGACAGCAAGAGGAGGGTCATACTATGTTGCGTAAAACGCAGAAAAAATAAAGCGGAAGGGGGTATTGGAGGGGTGCGGGGTGGGGGAGTGGCTGGTGCGAAGAAAGCGTGACAAATATACATGCGCTACAATCCTACAGGTCGACTCGTTTCCATTTCGTTCTCACGCGCTCGTGGCAAAGTATTCACCGCACAGCTAGGTAAACATGTGGCGAAGCGGCCGGTCCTTGTTGGGTCGTTTAGTCCGAACTGTTTAGTGCTCGTATTGACACTGCTGGGTGTCAAAATATGTGACTTCAGCCCGCGTCTACAGCTCGCACCGTGCTGTCCGACGGAAACTAAACGGGCATGTTTGTGTGAGTGGGGGTGGGGGGAGTGTGTGTGTGTGTGTGGGGGGGGGGGGGGGGGAGTAGGAGTAGGAGGAGGAGGAGGAGGAAGGACAAGGCGGCGTATATGCTTTCCCGAAGACAGGCTGCGACGGCAGCGTACGCACGAGCGCGGTTCCCTGAGGTCAGAGGCAGAGACGCCGCCGCTCACCGTGCTGGGAAAACAGGTTGCCGAGTAGGAAGTGCCGCCTCTGCCGCCGACGACGACGGGGCGACGAGGCCAGACAAGCGCAGATGCTGACGACTGCCGGCCACCGCGCACGCAACCGGAAGACACGCTGGGAAACGGAACACCACGTATACACGTAACCCCAGCAGCATATCGCAGCATAAGGCTGGCAGAAATCTGCTGCTCCCGCTATATGCACTCTCCCTTTTTTTGTCCCCGGCGCGATTTAGCGTGCATTGTGCTTGCACTTACTTTGGCTGATGTGCTACACGTAACACTCAACAGAGCAGTATTACGCTGCGCCGCTGAAGCAGCGGTTCGGTGCCCATGTTCAGGGAGCGCGGGCTGTTCCGAACGAAATATATGTGTCCATACGTTCCTACGTATTACACATGTGACATGTTCGTTATAGCCAGATTTACTGGCGCAACGTCTTTTTCTCGAAATGGTGCATGTGATTCCACGTGTTCCATTCATTTCCCCCTTCGACATTGCTTGGAGAAGGTTGCCTGCACGTGGCTTCGCGCCGTAAAACGAGACGCCGAGTTTTAAACCCCCTGTTGATGCGCAAAAATCGGCGTATCCACCTTCACCTCCCCTCCCATGCGGGCTCACACCCATACCCCCAATTCCTTGTCTGCGTCCGCCTATTGCTGACAAAAACATCCAGGTGTGTAATTCCTGTACAAATACATTTATTTGGCCAGCAGAATATACAAAACATGTATTTAAATAACCAAAAAGAAAAAGCAAGCAAGTAAACAAAAGAATAACACAGCGTTCATTCATCGCATAATGTGTATACCTACGAAGAGTATACCTATACGAAGGAAATGGTGTTGTGATCACCAGTAGCGCACCCAGGATCTCTGCCGGAGGGGGGGGGGGGGGGGGTTGACAGTTTGCCAATACCATCTAAACCGCACTAATTTCAATTTTTTCACGGGAAATTGTCAAAAAATGCGCTTTTTGCGTACTCGCAGACGATTACGCCTCTTACATCTTAGTTGCAGTACTCAAAGGCGCAAGGAAAGAAAAGGGTTTATACAAAAGGGTGGGTTAACTCGGCTTCAGGGGGGGGGGGGGGGGTTACAACACCCGAACCCCCCCCCCCCCCCCCCTTCGTCGGTGCGCCACTGGTGATCACATAAAATAACTGCAGCTGGCGACTGCGTCTTAATCGCAATAATTCTGTTCAGTGGCGATATCGTTGGAGTGCTTGTCTCAATCTACTTGTTGAATCTAAATTGTATGGAGATCGTAAATGAGATATAGAGCGTTTGTTTGCGCACTTGTAGAGACAAGACTGAGCGCACATACCGCGTCCCTATAAAACTAATGTCCGTCGCAAAAATCACCAATACGATGTAACATTAGCTTCGATGTGGCCACATCGATCTCCATCTTCGATCTTGCTCACCTAGGCTTCGCGCACCAATTTCATTTCATTTCCGTTTCTATGCCGCCGTTCCACAGCAATCCACTGTGCAAAGTTTAGGGTATATTTAACCGCAACGCCCGCCAAATTTAGACTCTATTCACTAAGAACGCGAACTGCAATATCCCCCCTGCTCCGCTTTAGCCCAACCTGCCGCGGTTTCTATTCTCTGCCGCGGTGACCACAGCCAGATGATGGAGAAGGAAAAAATATTGTGGCGAGGCTTAGCGTAAGGAGCGCACGCGGCCACAATTAGTCCTGAGGTGCCGCTCTGCCTGCGTGGTCTGTTGAAGACTCTGTAATGTATGACTCCGGAACTGAGCGAGCACACATGGTTCCTTAGCATGCTTTGAAATTATATTGCTTTGGGACTTGGGGAAAAGACGATCTTCACACTTTTTTATAAATCGACAGAAGAGCGAGTACGCATCGAGAAGCCTTATCTCGGATTCCATCTCGGATCACCCCTTTTCTTTCGACTGTTTATTTAACGATTTGGAACAATCTCATAATATTGTAGAAGCCTCCACAGGCTCCATAGCTTACCACACAGACATTCACATCGGCCACAGGTTATCCCAACGTTACTATAGACTATACTAGTCTAGTAATGTTGGGTTATTCGGTGCCGCTATTTGTGCGCTATTTGTCGATAATGTGCTGAACTTGCTTTATTTTTCTTTTCTTTTTTCAGGTACGGCAGCCAGCTAGCGCTAATATTAAATTACAATCAAAACAATTTTACGAGAAGTCTTGCAACTACTGGTCTCAAGGATGTGCCTCAGAGTGCATACTGGATAGGTAAGTGTCGAAGATCTCAGCTTCAATCAATTAAACTAATATCATTGTTACTGTTGTTGGATGTGAATTGATAGGAAACTGACACAGCGAGGGAAAAAAATTGGGAGAGTGATATCGATACACGAACATACCCGAAGAAATGGGCGAAAAAAATGGTACTTATGAAAGCGTTGGGATTTCTTTCAGCAAGGAAAAAAACAGGGATCACTTATAACCTTCGCGGAATATCCAACAAAAAATTGGTCGAGATTAATTGAGCCTGCATAGCGAAACCGCGACGGTAAGCTCATGCGGCATCATACATTTAGCGATCCTGTACACACTGACATCTCCTGAAACGGTACAGCCAGTGTGGGGAAAGGAATCTGACGACCATGGGTTGGTTGGTTGTACTGTTCCAGGAAGAAGGGGAGGGGGAAATGGGGAGGGGCAGGAGGGAGATAACGGCAGGAAGGGAAAGGTCACAGGCATTGTAAATGTATACTGTATCACCTGTCGGTGGACATCCGAGCTCTACCAACAAGGTGAGAAGAAAAGCAAGGGGAAAGAACGAAATTAAAGGGCGAGAAAAAAAAAGACACGTTCACGTTTTTTCTTGCTGAGGAGGCCGCCTCAGCCAGGCGAAACGTGGAGCGCGACATAGCTCATCCTGACTGTACTACAACTCATCCACGTCACTAACCCTCTTAATAGGAGATGACAGCATGCATAGTACAACGGCGCCGGCGCGAAATGGCCTACGCCACCCATCACATCGTGCGTTTTGCGTCGGCAAAACCACTGCCCAAGTTTATCACATCTTCTGGCCTAAGCCTCTACCGTATCCCCCCACCCCCTTCACGCCCTTGTATTTCTCACATATGTACAGGTCTCAAGTCTGTGGACGACCTGTCCACAAATACGTTGGAGTCATCGAGCGGCTACTTCATCCCTAAATACGTGGGCCACTGGGCGTTGGACCAGCCCCGACCAAAGGACGGCCAGTGCGTGCAGGCGCGTCTCACCGAACGTACCCAGGAGTGGCGCCTGGCCCCGTGCGAGGCGCTGCTGCCATTCATCTGCCAAGTGCCCGCCTGCCCTGAAGGTCAGTCGTGCCTAGGCCTCGCACAGGGCGTTCACGCGCAACCTCGAGTCACGCTGCACGGAGAGCTCTCGAGCTTCTGTGTGCTCCGGGTTGCGCGGTAGCGAGCGAACGCGCAGGACCGAAAGTGCGGTGCTTCGATCCTCACGTTGCAAATATGCCCTTTCGACACCAGAAAGCGCAGGTAACTGCTGCTGCCGAGCTTCGGAGCGCACCATTCGCGCCCTCTGGACAGCTGTGACTGCGGGTGTGAACACAGGCGGTTCACCGTAGAAAGAGTAGTTTTCTCAGTCTGCTTTCGCTTAGCTAATGACCTGCGATTCTTGCTGCCAGCAATCTCAGTCCGATTGTGCCCCTCACAGAATCATAAGGCACGCGTATGCCAAGGACGAAACACTATTTAGATTGCACAGTGTTAGCTTAATAGAGCACTGACACAAAAAATTTGTGTCCCGCATTTTTTTTATAAGGTAGCTGTTCACTCCATAATTACAGTACGAAGCCCCAGTTCCTCAGGGCACCACAAATAATTACAGCAACTCCGTTCAAAACGTGCGCCAAGAGCAGCGCGGCTTCGGGTGTGACAAAGGCGATTATTCAAATCACCAAAAGCGGAAGTGGCGGTCACGTGGTACGACATGGTACCGCAAACAACACAAGAGCGCGCCAGTCAGCCTGGTGCGGAATGGCTTTATGGTGTGGTGGTTGGGGGTCACACAGCGACTGTGTCGGCTGCGGTCTCGACTCTCGAGGAACATCCTACCGTTGCTTTTATGAAAGTGCGAAAAGAAAGAGTCGACGCGCAAGAAGTCACAAATAAAACGAAATAAAGGCTGCGGAGTAGTATGCTGAAAGTCAGTGTATTTATTTAATATGTTTCCGTTTACAGGTTCCTTCCTGTGCAGCAATGGAAAGTGCCTCAATAACAGATGGATGTGTGACGGACAGGACGATTGTGGGGATGAGTCTGATGAAATGAACTGCCCAAGTAAGTTCCACCTTTGAGATGCGGTTTCAAAGCAGACATATGAGGCACAAGAAAATCGAGAAACTAAAAAAATTAACAGCCTCTAAATATGTTCTCGATAAAGACAGGGGGCTTCCACTGCAATTCAAGAAACCCCGGTGGAGGCTGGTTATGCATGAAAATACTTGAACAAACAGAGGTCTTCCTGTCGTGGTATAACTGACAGCCAGATATATATGTTAAACAAAAACCTTCCCTTTTTGCCTGTATATATGGTTTACATTAAATCGCAAGCGACAATATATATCATCGAAAGAAACTTATGCGAAACTATCCCTCTTAACAATTTCAGAATCGTGCCACTTCTACATGCAAAGCTCAGGGGATTCTATTCAGTCACCCAACTACCCAAACAAGTATGAACCAAACCTTGACTGCAAGTGGACACTGGAAGGTCCTTTGGGCACTGGAATCGTTTTACAAGTGAGTGAACCATTGCAAAAAGTTTGTGTCTACTCAAAAAAAGAAAAAGAAAGAAATTCACTCCCTCAAAAAAAACAAAAAAAAAACAATACAAATCAAATTGTAAAAGATGGCAACAAGCGGCGAATGGAATCGAAAACAGCTAAGCGGCGCAGGTGAAAACAATAGCCGCCTCTCGTCTCACCGACAAGTACGCGATTTGGCCGGGTTGAACAACAAAGAAGGTTGAACCAACCAAACGCAACGCGCAGAATACCGTAAAATCCAGAGAGATACCCCACCCCCGAAAGATAACCCGCCCCTGCACACCCACGTCTATACTGTGGATAACCCACACCTTCACTGCACACTGAAAGTTAGCCCACCTCATATTTTCACTCGATTTTCTCTCGATTTTAGGTGGGTTATCTCTCGGAATTTTACGGTAGTTGCGCTCGTCGTATGTGTTTCTTTCCAGTGAGCGAGGTCTTTGACTGAGGATCTCTCAGTCACACATATAAGGAGTCCCAGCTAACGTTAGCCAAGCTGTTCAACGAAAAAAAGAAAAAAAAAAAGAAAAGAAAAGTAAAAGAAAGAAAGTGAAAAAAAAAAAAAAACACGGTGCAAGATACAATTATAAGGCTTATGGTGTACGATCGTCAAACCTTGGACGACCGAACACCCTAGCTCTTGTAATTGTATCTTGCACCGTGTTTTTTAAACTCTCTCTCTCTCTCTCTCTCTCTTTTCTCAATTGTTGAACAGCTTGGCTAAGGTTAGCTGGGACACACGGTATATGACCTTATTAGTTTCATTTCTCTCTCCTGCATATTGCCCCCCCCCCCCCTCATTTCCCGCCTAAGTTACTATAATTCCATGAAACCAATGTAATACCCATCGCATGACGTTCTTGGAAGGCGTTTCTTCCAATAATCGTTGGACATATGTGCTCAGTTTTCAGAGTTCGAGACCGAGGCGAATTTCGACACAGTGCAAGTCCTGTCAGGGGGCAGAACAGAAGAATCCAGCGTTTCATTGGTTACTCTTTCTGGGAAGCAGGACCTAAACTCCAAGTCATTCATGACAGCATCGAATTTGATGATCATCAAGTTTAGAACTGACGCATCTGCCGAGAAGAGGGGCTTCAGGGCCAGTTGGAAGACAGGTGTGTGCATCTTCAATGACCCTGATATACATGTCCGACCATCTAAAGTTTCTACCTTTTCAGTCACTGAAACGAACAATAATTTTTCACAAGGAGTTTCCAGCCTGCACATCTTACGTTCACTAGTGCAAACTGATGGTGTGTTTCTCTTCCTGTATTAGAGCCTGTGAAATGCGGAGGAGAGCTCATGGCCCAGCCAAGCGCACAGGTATTGAACTCCCCAATGTACCCGGAGCCTTATCCTGGCGGCTTGGAGTGTCTTTGGGTCATCACAGCCCCTCCAAGCAAGATCATCTCACTTGAGGTATGCATGACATCGCATTACGGGCACATTAAAACTTTGATGTATAGAATATTTTTTAATCTAAGTGTTTGTTGCAACTAAAGCAACGTCAATTGTATCTATCTTGCAATGCATTCACAAATTGCCGGCTTTGAAGCAGACGACGCGCAACAGGTGGCACTGGCTCCTCTGGCGCTTAAAGCCCCTATATATAAAAAGTAGCGCCATTCTTAGATCTTGCCGCCACCGCGCTCTCCCCGGCGTTTCCTCCTTGCCGCCTCCTGTCGCCCCAGCCTCCTCCGCTCCCCCATTGGCCAATCCGTGTCACGTGGAAGCACGCCGTTGCGCTTTTGTATATTTTTTTTAATTTCCAGCGCGCTCCGACTGCCATTCTCGGGCCTGTGCGACGAAAGTGCTGTACGCACAAACGGATCAAACGTGTCAGGAACAAGAAATTCGTTGTGATGGCATGCTGCTGCACCTTAGGTTGGCGCAACCGACAAGGCGAGGGCAAAAGGCTTTTTTTGTTTTTCATCCGGCGTGCGCAAACGCTTGCTGCACACTATGATATTTGCGCCGTCTCGCATCCGTCGCGTTGCTACTTCCAAAACGGCATTATTAAGACCAGTTACTGACTGACGAAGCAAAATCGCGCCTCAAAAACTTCTCCGGAGGGCGCGATCGAAGTTTTCCTCGGATTTCCTCTGGTAGTGCGTTAGCTGTCGTCTGCCACGGCAGGCCCGACACAGGCGGCGCCACTGTCGATATCGCGCCTCGATCGCGCTGGTCGCTCCGAGCGCGATAGTGGAACGGAGGAGGAGGGAAGTGGATGGCGCTACTTTTTATATATAGGGGTTTTATGGCGCTGGTTCCCTTTGCTATTTTTGCGCGCAGGCGCAGAGCCGCAGAGCATCAACAGGAAGGAAGGGATAAGAAAAAACTTTATAAAAAAATTTTAATTCTGGGGCCAAAACCAGCACGATTTGGTTATGATGCACGCCGTAGTGAGGGACTCTTGGTTAATTTTGACCACCTGGGGTTCTTTAACGTGTACCCAATGCAAGGTACACGGGTGTTTTTGTGCATTTCATCCTCATCGAAATGCCGTCGGGATTCCATCCCGCGCCTTCGGGCTTAGTAGCGCACCGTCATTGCCACGACGCCACCGCGGCGGGTAGAAAAAAAGAAAAGAGAGAGAGTGAAAGAAAGAAATCAACGCACGTGCGTCTTAAAAAAATAAAAATAAATAAGTACTGCAAACCGATGCAAGACACTCCGCGGCCGGGCCTATACCTAGGCCGTAGATCTACGTCCTAGCATTGCGACGCGCTTCCCGCGGTTACAAAAGCAGCACGAAAGACAGCCACCTGCTGTGCCATATTTAGCATAGAATAGGTTGGGTTTCGTGCATGTGTTGTTCTATCGTAATTCCATCTTTAGTGAGCGCCGTGACCAGGCCGGGGTGCTATTATGGGGTCATGACCGTAATTCTGCAGAAGGCGTAATAGCACCCCAGGGGCTATATTAGCGTGGCTAGCCGTATATTGCAAGTGATTTTCCATCGATTCTATTCTTATCACCTATCGCAGCGAGTGACCGATACCGGTAACGTACGTAGGCGTACACTGCATGGTATCCTGCCAGCCAGCGACGAAAGTAAAAAAGAATGAAAAAAAAAAAAAAGAATCGTTACATCATACGGCGCCTGGGCAGCTGCGTGCGCACGCTTCAGCGCTTATCGCGTTATCGTAGTTGTTGGCTGCGGTATTGTACGGCAGTTGCGGCGTGTGCTGCTGGGCCATTGGCTGGGCGGTCGGGAGCTGCGCATGCGGCGCGCTCGTGCGGTCCAGCGGAGACGTCATGTTTCCTTCCTCCGTGGGAGACGAGGCTTCCGTCGTCCGCGGATGTACGCAAGTGTACTAAATAGCGCCTGCAGTTGGCACCGAGATTAAACTCAAGTTATCGCGCCGCTGCGTAAAGCACGCAGGCAGTCGCCTGTACCGCCTTGTACTGTGATTTTGCCTCTCCAGCACAATCTGGTACAACGCTCACGGCTGGGAACTCCAATCATGTAGCTATTGTGAGAATTTTAACGCGATAGCGTTAAGGGCCCCGTGTCGCAAAAAATCCGGCGTCGGCGTCCGTGGCGGAGAAAATCATCCCCAACCACCCCGACCGCGCAGGCCCTCCTCGTGATGCAAGGTTTTGGTGAATAAAAATTGAATTTCTCGCAGTGAAATTGGTCAGAAAAATGGTAAAGTACGACTTTACCATTCGGCGTCGGATTCGGCGTCGGATTGTTATATGAATGTACGAGAAAACATAAGTATGTTACGAGGAAACTCAAACACAAACCCTTTTTCCAGCATTTCTACCAGACCTACAGCCGCGCGCTCGGGTACTTACTTGCGAAAATGATATCAAGATGGCGCTCGCATCCTCGGCAGGTCAAATTGGGACTTCGCCTGCCTAATGCGTTTTGGACACGCGCGCGCGTCGGGGCAATAGCAAACAATTAATAAAATAATAAAGAAAGATTCTAGGGCCTTCACATTTTAATATAGGACGACTTATATTGCCCCTGGCAAAACATCTTCCCAGCAATGCATTTGTTTAAAAGTGAAGCCGACTTTAAGGGGATCGGTTTAAGCTTGGTCAGTGTAAACTGGCTTTCCAAAGCGATGCGAACGGTGCCCGATAACGCTATCGCGTTCCACTCTTAAAGGCGAAGCTTAAGCGTCCTTCAATTTTCGCCCCATTTGTATATTTATTATTTATAAGTGATCATTTACAAAAATACTACAATGGAATGGGGGAACATTAAAAAAGTATTTCATATAAAAACATGTGTCGTCTTGCAAAGAGTCATGATGCAGCATTGTTATCAGGCAAAAAAAAGTAAAACTTTCTTATATGAATATTATACTGCAGGACGATATGAATTTGACTGATGTTCATGCAAATTGTTACAAGAATGTGCAGTCAAGAAGTATCAGTCAAAACGCTTTTTTCAAAGCTGGCAATTTTTATGCTTCTCAATGCTTTGTAACATGAGGATATTTCTGGGCTATGTTTCAAATATTCCAGATTGTTGATTTAGACCTTGAACCAGACAAAGACTTCATCCTGGTCAGAGATGGCTCCCTCCCATCTGATCCACTTCTCAAAACGCTGACTGGTCCAGCATCAGAAAATCCACAATTCCTGATGTCTACTCGGGATCGCCTGTATCTCTACTTCCGCTCAAGCTTTGGTGACAGCAGGCGAGGATTTTCCATCCGATTTCGCTCAGGTACAGTTGCCATGCACATCTCATTAGATTACATGCTCCTCTTGAGGTTTTTTAAATAACCTAAAGAATGTATAAAGATACAGTTTGAAAAGAAAGCAAACAGAATTAGATTTTTTAAAATACTCTTTTATATATCATTGCCCTCTAGGCAGGAGAAGCAAGAAAGACAAAGCACAAATTGTAAATAAAAGGTTTGTCAAGGTAATAAGTGCTCAAAGGATGTAGTTACTGAATCAACAGTAACAATAGAAGATAAAGCATAGACCATATTAAACTACTGTTAGTCATCTGTTATTGCAAGCCATAAAACATGACACAGACTAGTGAAAAACATTCGCATTAAATGCAAGCAAGAAAAGAGGGAACTTCAGTTATCATAACAAAAAAAATTGGGTAAATTGTATGTGATATTGGTTGAATGTAGAAATGAATCTATCAAGCTTATGCTAGTGTGATTTCAATGTGAAAGCTCAGAAGACAGGCATACAGAAAGCATTCACCCACTGCCTGGAAAAGTGGCCACACAGGAGGCTTAATTTAGAACTAAATTACCATTTTTTTTCCACAGATGCTTTAGCCATATTTCTTTCCTGTTAGTGTGGAAATATGAATGTGATGATGCAAGAACTGTAACATACGGGGTAGCATGAAATGTTATAAACTTGTACATTTCAATTTACAATTTTTCCAGGTTGTGAAGTCGATATCACCTCCACCTCTGGCAATGTTTCTTCTCCTGCTTTTGGTGTTGACAAATATCCACCCAACCAAGTTTGTGCTTACCGCATCACAAGACCTGGAGGAGGACCGGTGTCACTCAAGTTTGAGAAATTTGCTGTTGCTCCAGATGATTTCGTGCAGGTAGAAAACTTTATAAGGTGTTCTAGGCTTCAATTAAATTTTCTTATATTTATACTAGTACATTTTTCATTTTGAAATTTGAAGCAAGGAAAGAAAGGCATTGGTAGAATTATTTAACAAATAACTGCACAATGTTTTTCTGTCATCTATAATTTATCTTTCTTGAGCACAACATATCGAGCTACTTACTATTAAATAAAAATATAGAAATAAAAGAATGACAAGAAATGCTGTACACAAACTCATATTTTCTTTATTCAAAGCCAATAAAGTCAGGATTGCTTGCATGAAGTCCAGTTGCAATTCTGTGTGTTATGATCAAAAAAACTTACATTTAGCATTACTTGAGCACTGCTCAGCTCCTGTGTCATTTCATTTCAGATCTATGATGGATCGGACACAAGAAATGGCATCAGGCTGCATCCAGGCCAAGGGTACACAGGTACAAATAGACCGACCCTCACCCTGACTGCAAGCAGTGGCCAAATGTTTGTGCTGTTCACCAGCAATCCCCTAAACACAGCAGCTGGGTGGCAAGCCAGCTTCAGTGCAGGTAAGATGCTACAGGTGCTTCATATATGTCACATATGCCTGGCAAGGTCAGTAGCTGTAATTACAATTTTATGATGGTTAGCTGTACAGTTTGCAATATCACGAAGCAGACGTGGTGCATCTTGATCACTTTCACTTCGTTAATTTTTGGGCAAGTGATGCTATCCTTACAAACCTGCCACAATGTCAAATAACAGCATTTTGGCTACCTTCAAACAACACCTGGCCTACATTGTTAGGTTAAATCTGCCTGCAGCATACAACACCTCTGTGAATGCCTTTCAAACTTCAAACTATGGCGCCCTCTGTAGCTACCAACTATAGGCCATGGCAAGTGCTGAAGACAAGTCTAAACAGCTTAGATTGAAATAACAGCAACGTAAATTCATCAAGCCAAATGTGTAGGGGTGTCATGCAAATGTGTTGGAAGTTAGGGCCACAGACTACTACAGAGGAGGCTTGGGCCCCAGAGCCCTCAGGTATCTGGCACCTATGGTATGCTACCTGTGATTTGGTGTGATGCATGGTCTCAAACTATGCTGTTTCCTTTTGTCTGTTTGAATTCTAGACTGCCCTCTTCTGACTGTCGGTGAAGGAGCACTGGCTTCAAGTCGTGAAACAACGTTTGGTGCCAAGGTGACATATGTTTGCCCAGCAGGACAAGAATTCAGTAATGGCATGTCTAAAATTGTAGCTGAATGTATGCCAGGAGGCAAATGGAGCATTGGCTCCATACCAAGGTGCCAAGGTAAGAGTGTTTAGTGTTTCACATTGAGAATATTTATGTGTAAATTCATGACTAAGTGACTTGCATGTTTTTTTAGAGGACGCAACCACTGCATGTTTTTTAGAAGACACAACCACTGGGGGAGCAAAAATTTGTTTACCTTCAAGTAAAAGAAGAGAAAACAGCCTTTAAATTTTAGCAACCAGCAAGTTGTTGTAATTAGTTAAAAAGTCAGCCAAGAGAACATAGGCAGTATGAAAAGGAGCAAGCTGATGAAAACACATGTATTAAGTATTTAAGGCAGTAATTCTTAAGCTACATTTCCTTCCAAGAAAAATCACCAATACAATACAGGATGCAGAGACTGGTGTACAATGCAAAGGTGTTACTATAAGTTTCAATGCCCTCATCTGTACATTTTGTCACCATTTGTAGGCAAGGTTGAATTCATTCTTGTATGCAGTGCTTTTGTGCCTTCCGAAAAATCATAGCACTGCCGTATTCTTTTTTTTTTTTTTTACAACAGAACGCTACTGTGGTGCAGTGCCACAAATTGACAGTGGCTTTGCTGTGGCAGCAACTAATGTGACATATCGCGGACAAGCAACGTACCAGTGCTATGCTGGCTTCGCCTTCACGGGTGGCTTCCCCACACAAACTATTCGCTGCAACGAAGAAGGCAAATGGGTCAACCTTCCCACATGTCTGGCCTCATCATGTCCTCCACTGCCTGAGGTACCACACACGGTACATACCATACTCAATGGTGGAGGCAAGAACTATGGCACTGTGGTGCGCTTCGAGTGTGAGCCAGGCTACATTCGTACTGGCTACCCAGTTATTGTCTGCAAGAGCGATGGCCAGTGGTCAGCAGCACCACCAACCTGCAAGCGTAAGATGAAATCAAATAACATAATTAAACTTTGCATGATGGTACTACCATGACGGTCTTTTGAGGTTATATGTTGCGTCTTTACAATTACACTGCACAAATTCAGTTATGAAATTCTATCTGGGACCACCAGTCTGGTTATGCTAGTTACACTAGGCAAAATGTGCAAGTAGTAGAATTCAAGCTAGTGTTGACTGTTTTTTACATACACATCAGCCTCACTGTTATGTAACTACAAATTAATGGCTAGAGTATAATTGTACCTTCTTGTGTGCTATCTATGAATAAACCGGCAAATTCGTCTCATGAAGCATTTCAACTTCAATGTTCAAATAATTTCAGGGGAATTTTTTACTGGATCTCGAAAGGCAATTTATGGCAGTTAAAGCCTACAGTTCAAATATGTTGCCAATCCAATCTGAAGTAACACGCACAGTGGCAATACATTATTGCAAATGATTGCAACATTACCTACGGTGACTAAAATACACAAGTGCAACTTTCGACTGTATAGTGAAATAAAAAACAACTGCAGTACTGGAAGAACAAAAAGGAGCTGACAGTGTTATCTGGGAAACAAGGTCAAGAGGTGGCAAGGATTACACTTCAGACCTTGCAGCTATGTAATGCAGCAGGCCCTTAATGGCTGGCGATGATTTACTTATATCTTCTTATTGTTTTTGGATTCATAAAATTTTGCAACATTTCCAGTAATGAGCTTCTGTCCAGTCAAGTACCAGCTTTAAATAATTAGGCTCTATTTGAATCCATCTGACAGCATTGCCACTTTTGCTCAAATATTGCTCATAACAATATTTTCTTTTTGTCTCAATGGATTTGTTATTTAACACTGTTTGTTAGATAACCTATGTTCTATTACATGTTGTTTGGCCAAATGCAAGTTTGTTTTTGTGGTTCTAAAAGAAAAAAGTGCTGTGAAGGTCCACACAGTATTCCTTACTTAATTAAACTCTGCAGCTGTATGCTTCAGTTGCACATACAGTAGTAAGAAACATTAAAATGTTTCATTAGAGAAAACAGTTTACATATACATAAAATATAATAAAATTTCCTTTTTGTCTAAGTTTATAACAAAGAATTTCCAGAATGCATTGTAGTGATTGCATGTATAAACAGCACCCTGTAATTTCAGGCCCCATGCATTGGTGATTAGAAAGTGATTTCGATGACCGATGAACTTTCGCACCACTTAATATGCTTGAGCTTTCATCTATGTAACTATTTTACTACAGGGGCTCAGTGTTTAGACCTTCCGGACATCAAAAATGGCTTTGTCCTAGACTCAAGAAGAACATACTACTTTGAGGATGAAGCGAAGATACAGTGCCACAAGGGCTACAGGCTCGAAGGAAGCCATGTTGTTACTTGTGGACCTAACCAGACTTTCGATAACCTTCCAACTTGCCGAGGTAAGCATGATAAATTGAAAGGAAAAATGCATTTACTTTCAGTTTTTGTGGGACAGAGGTTCCTAACAAGGCGCTGGTTTATGCTCTTTGTTATAATGTGAAAAATCCCACGAACAAATGCATGAAAATATTACTACCTTTCGGTGCAACTTTTGCCCATGAATAGAATCAAACAAGGTTTGTGTCCCAAATGTATGTGACCATGACCTGCTAGATGTCTCAGGCATCTTTGGTGTTTTAATTATAAAATATGCCTATCCATTTTTAAATGTTGATAACAGTTGCCAATCAACATTTTAAACTTTTTCAGATATAAATGAATGTGCATCATCATCAGCCTGTGACTCAGCATCAACCATCTGCACAAACACTGCTGGAGGCTTCTTCTGCAAGTGCAAGAAAGGCTTTGAGCCCAACCTAGGTGTGTTAGCCATACGGCTACTATCAAGCAACTTAACATTCGTTTATAATTGAAAAGAACAATGGAAATAATAACTAACTTCTAAAATGTTTTGCTGTGCTTTGACATTTGCACTTACAGAGTCGTAAAACAGCCAGTAACTTGAATCTGAGCAATGGTACCAGCATGAAATTATAGGCTATATTTTAGGTTGTGAGCAAACAGTTCACCAATGTATCTGGTGACAAATCCCAATTTCATTCTACACAAAAGACAGCTGGAGATAAAACTTATTAGTGCTGCTACAGTTGAAAAACTATTGCCACTTGATCTTATGATGATAAGAGTACTTACTTTGTCATTAAATCTGAGACGAGTTTTAGATTCAGAGTTGCCCCACTGTTCGCTTAGTGATACAGGCCAATTTTGTAATACATAAAGAAAGCACAAAGAACAGATTGAAACTTTAGCACTAGATTTTTTTTTTTTACATAGTGTTCCCCACCTGAACACAGGAAGCTATTCTATTACATGTGCAAACTATGTTTTAACCATTCAGACTGCCGGCCAGTTGGTGACCTTGGGCTGAGTAATGGAGCCATCCCTGACACAAGCATTAAAGTTTCTGGTACAGAAGGAGGATACCACAAAAATGTAAGTGCAGACTTCAACATACATGGAAGTAGCAGTCAGACCAAAAAGGGCTACAGTGGTGTAAATGCAATGCAAACAATGCTCTAGACAACAGGAAATATTCAATGTACTGCAAGAAAAAGCTTCACCGCACAGCAAAATGTCGTAGCGAAACCAACTTTTTCAGAAGTCAAGATCTCATTTTTTGCTCGCAATCAAGTTCATTTGCACAATTTCGAATATGAGCTACTGCCTCTCTGGCAACAGACAGGCAGTTGGCTTCATTTGGCAGTTGGCTAACGATAAACTGAGCCCCTCAGTTTCCTTGATTCTTCTTGCAAGTACCAACTGCTATGAGTGCACAAGTTCAGGACTGTGCAACTTAAATTGCTACTACCCATCAAAACTATATTTTGCCTCACAATCCCAAACCATGTTCATGTCTTTTTCAATGTCAGACACTCTGGCTTCAGGAAATGTGCAGTTATGCAGAATTAATGCTTAAATTAGGTACTTGACAGTTTTTAGTCAGACTGAATCAAGTGTGCTAGAAACCATATATTTATTTGAAATCCTATTTCTGTTTAAGAAATTTGGGGTGTTGCAAAGGAAGAAGTATCCACAGCAACTGTACTTCCTCATGTGTAAAGGGAGCTTGTTTTTCAGGTCAAGGCTTCTCCAAACCAGAACAGAGTTCAGACACTGCTATTATTTGACATTGCAGAATACAGACAAATTCAGTGTTCATGACAAATTCAGAGTTTGAGACAGGGAATGAATAATGCAGAGTTCACAATATAGAGTGCATTACAGGTTCAGCGTTGGATGCTTTGTGACCTGCCATTGAATCTTTTATGATCCTCCAGAAGGTACATGATCCATAATTTGAAAACATTTAATTAAAAAACAGAAACCTCAATTGTAGAAAGGCATGATTACACTGTACTCTACTGTGTAATATATATCAGTGGGTGCATATTGGGGTACCAGGAGGAAGCAACCAAGGAAATCTATTTACAAGATGTTTACAATACAAGAGCACAGCACCCAAGTTCCTAGCATCATCGCCTTCATCACCGAGCTTGCGCTCTCATTCTTCAAAATTGTGCAGAGCATTGTACCATATACACCTCAGTGTGGAAGTGCCATTCCAGTGTGTCTTAGGCAGGGAAAGACTGATAGCGTATTAGCCTGCTGACATGAACGGCATCACAGAAAGTCTGGATGGAGCGAGCTGTAGGCATGACCGGAGAGATTTCATAGATTACGTCGGTCACCAGGCTGAGGACCCAGCAAGAACCAGAGTAGCGAGACATTACCTTTTTCGAGAGGCCGACGCGGTGGGTTGAAGACGATAGAAGAACAAGGTCCCCGGGAAGATAGTCTAGTCAGTGTCACGGTGACAACTGTCATAAGTGCACTGTTGCTTGTTCTGAGAAGCAGAGGAGCAATGGTGGGCGACTTGGCTTGCCTGTTCGACTCGGACAATGACATCGAGGGCACACTCAGACACAGAATCTTGAGAGATGGGCAGGATACTATCAAAAGGCAGTACGGGATCGCGGCCGTACAGCAGACAAAGTGGTGAGTAACTTGCAGAATGGTATGCGAATATGTTCCTCAGTGTTGTGCAGAGTGTTGCAACAATATCATGCAGAATACCTTGCAAGAGGAGAGTGTGAATGTGCACACTGCCTCATGTCAGTGGATGTCTCATGTACGAACATGTATCACAATGCAGACACTTGAAAAAAAGAACAAAAGAAAACCTGTCACAAGTGAACATCAATAAGCACATTCTCTGGTTTGAATGAATTAGGCTGGACTGGTTCATATTCTATTGTGGGATGCAAACTACAGTGTAATCTCGTTGATACGATTCTGCATAATACGTTTTTGGGGATAATACATTTTTTTGTTCTTTTTCCGGCCAATGTCTTACAGGAGCAATGTATTTCGGATAATAAAATTTTTCGGATGATACATTTTAATTTCCGCTTCCCGTGAAGATCATATCAACGAGATTCCACTGTACCTTGATCATCTAGAATTAGGGAACGGTGCAAAATACGAGGATGCAGAAGAGGTACAAAACAACCACACGTAGCGCAGCTTCTTTTTGTGCCTCTTTTGCGGTCTCATCTTTTGCGCAGTTCCCTCATTCAAGATGTTGAACCAACTAGCTGGCGCATTTACTTTATTAGCTTGATCAGCTGGATATTCCTATATTGTAGCCCTTAAGAAAACTGTTAATGAGCAACTTGATTGTATATTCCATGCAGAATGTTCGTTTGGATGGCCCTCGCGGATGGTGTGGTAACATTCCACGCTCAGGTGAGAACTGGGTCCAGGTTGACCTTAGTGCACCTACAGTGGTACGAGGCTTCCGAACCCAGACAGTGGTTCGCGATGATGGCTCCCAAGCATTCCCCCTTAGTGTGCGCATCCAGTACACTGATGACCTCACCGACATCTTCAGGGACTTCGCTGATCCTACAGGAAAGGTACGTATATACATATATTTTCCTTAGTTTAACCTACACATCAGTAACACTGTTTTTCACACAATGTAAAGTAGGGCAATATGTATATAATTGAGTGCTTGGTATCCAGACATAAATTTTATAGGCAGTTTTTGCCAAGCATATTTGGTATTCAATTATTTATTTACTAGTTGTGAAAACTAACTACTACTACTTAGGTTCTATTATTGAGGATTTTTAAAATTTTATAATGAAGCCACGCATAGCATTAATGCTGTCAGTATTTTATCATTTTTAAGCCTTGGTTTGAAGAAGAAGAATAACGTAAACTTTATTATCAAATCAATCAGATTCGAGTCCGGCGTCTCTTTAGTGGGTCTGGGCACCCGCCGTGGACGCGGTTCCAAGACCTTGTCTAGAAAGCTGTAGCTTTTTTCACCAGTCATTAGATTATAAATTTTAAGAAAGGCCACTGACATACTACTTTTTATAATATTTGTTCCACATTCTACCTCACTCCAGAAATTTTCACTGTTTCTGGTTTTTGCTTATAATGGCTGTTCATAACAGGTGTCATGCAGTGGGCCTTGTTATTACCAGTTGTTTTCCAGTTTCATTTAAAAAAATGTTTTCTTTCTGTGCAATACTTGCTTGCAGTACCTATGCACCCTCAGTGGTAAAAACAAGACTTTTCCACTCGTACCTGCCCTACAGTAGTTATCATGCCTACATTTGTAATTTGCACAGCTGAGGAAAGAGCATCACTCAGACGATTTCATGAGAATGGCTTGTTGGGCTAGTTGGTACGTGGTTATACTAGAATGCCAGCAAACTTGAAAAATGGAAAAATAGAGAGGGGCAGACATAGACAAAGCGACAACCAGCAAACTTGAAAAATGGAAAAATCGAGAAGCAGACATAGCCAAAGCGACAAAGCGACAGGAAGCTCGCTATGTCTGCCCCTCTCTATTTTTCCATTTTTCAAGTTTGCTGGCATTCTAGTATGGAAAAATAGAGAGGGGCAGACATAGCGAGCTTCCTGTCGCTTTGTCGCTTTGGCTATGTCTGCTTCTCGATTTTTCCATTTTTCAAGTTTGCTGGTTGTCGCTTTGTCTATGTCTGCCCCTCTCTATTTTTCCATTTTTCAAGTTTGCTGGCATTCTCATAGTATAATCACTCAGACAACAGCGCACCTGGCTAACCCAAACCTACTGGGTTCACTGCTAAAATGCATGAGAAGATGAGTCAGAAATAAAAATGCACAAGTAGAAAAGGCTCCAGTTCCTAAAAGGCATATACACTTGCCTATGCAAGGTCCTTATTTCTGCGTGCAGACATACACATGCACGCATGCACAAATCCTCACTATTCTTGCTGCAGATACTAGTGTGCCTTTGGTCCTGGGGATAAAAAATTTTTATAGGTCATGTCTAAGCATTTGTTTGTCATAGCCAAGCAAGTGGCACTGTCTTGACAAAAGCACAGAGTTGAAAATTTAAGCAAGCGTGGATAAAAGGACTGTAATTGCTGATGAAATTTTTCTCAACATGTTCATTCTAATACTTCTCTTAGTTTTCACAGTTTCCATTTCCTATACGCACATAGCTTTAAACCAGTGCTTCATGGAATGGTGCAGCAGAGTGCAGCAGCAGTAGCCTACCGTGTCACTCGCCCTCACCTTGGTCAGGCTGAGCCATCCAGCAGTCATTAACACACTCTTGTTTGAGTGCTTTGACCTGCTACTGCCATTGAAATGCTTGCTGTCTTCACTTGTATTGTCCAAGGAGGCACAGTCATTTCACACCAAGGAACACTTCACTTTGTGAAATCAAATTGATTACTCATGCACACAATATATTATTGCATACGAAGTTGAAATGGCAAGATCAACCAGTTTGGAAGCTTGGAAAGTTATTTGTGGCTTTTCATAAAGCTTTCAAGAGTGCATTAGAGCACCGAGGTAGAAATGCATTCTCGTATTAAGATGCCAGCATTCAAGGGAATGGTAATTCATATTTAGATCTGTTGATGAATAAATGGCCTTTTCAATCCAAATCGGCAAAACTTCTACTTTTGGCAATTATGTACTTCCATTAGTGTAGTTTCACTAGGTCATAACTTATCATTAAAGCAACTTTGAATGTTGGTAGTACTCAAATGATAAAGACTAATAAAGCAATAAAATTTGTTAGCTGCTAGTATCTGGTAGTACAAAGTGACCAAACACTGCTAACCTAGGGTGCCATCTATTCACAGGCCCTCGAGTTTCGTCTTACCCCAAATGGAGGCTCTGGCTTAGCTGTGGTCAACTTGCCCCTTCCATTTGAGGCCCGATATGTACGCGTACTCATTGTGGAATATGTGGGTGCCCCTTGCATGAGGCTGGAGCTCATGGGCTGTTCTCGTCAAGACTGCCTAGGTAAGTCCTGCATGCATAATATGAAAAAAAAAAAAAAAAAAACTAAACTATAGGCACCGTGAGCCCAAGATCGAATGCCGCCAGTGCTTTAGCAAACTGTGCTGCCTGTGGCAAGAATTTTGTCTGCAAATGTAAATGTCTATAATCACAGCAAAAGAAACCAATCACGCCATGCACCAAGCCTTTCTCCTCTGGAGCATCAAATCTTTGAAATAGATGAAATTCCCACCAGTGGCAATTCTGTTCATTACACAGTCTGCCTCAATGTGGTAGCTGCTGTGCTCCTGTGGTATTAGTATTGCATTGGAGCAATAACAAGAACTCATGTGAAGTGCTTCCTCAGTTTACTTTGTTTTGTCACAACTAGCTGCTCTTAAGAGGACAAATGTACACACATTGTAAAATGTCAGGGTAATAATAAAACCTCTCATCACTTATGACATGGCAGAAAGATGTAACAAGGTGAATACAACAATACAGGCACAAAAATGTTACTGACACAAACACTCTCTCTCATTTAGTGCAAAAGATTGTTGCAACCTTGCATGCCTTCCTTATAGGACCCCTAAACCACTCTGAGCTTGAAGGTGAGCACGCAGTTTCTCTCTTACCATCACTACCTTCCCCACAGGTGCTCTCTCCACTGCACCATGTACACCTCTAGGAGACACGGGACACTACATCAGTACTGAATGTCATGCTGGCATGCTTTTCTTTGAAAACACCATTAACTTCTGGTTACCAGGAATGCACTGATTTTCAATTACATGCTGTTGCCGCTGCACACACAGTGCTAAACATACTACACGAGGTGAAAATCAGTTTATTACGCACAACAATCAAGCAAACAACGAGAAAGAGAGGGTGTGCTACTGCATGGCAAAGGTGCACCAGCAGATGAACTGTAACTGGTGTTCCTTGTTTATGGGCCAATCCACAGCTTTTGCCCTGGTGATGTCACTTGCATAACCCTGTTGGCATCACAACATCTGAAGAAGAGACTGGAAAATCTCTTGAGAGGAGCATGCAATTGTTTTTTGAATTCGCAGAGGTGGTTTAGGGGCCCTTTAATAGATCTAGCATCTCACGCACTGTGCAAAAGCACGATAACACTATGAATCTGTTAAATCTTTTTTTAACTAATTCCTAAATGTACAGGTAAAAGATATCAAGGTTGGAAAGTTCTTTAAAGTTTAGATTGGAAAAAAAAAAGAAAGAAAAGACCGGGACTCTGACATGCAACATGGATATTATATTGTAGCACCAGCATGGGAAGTTAAAACTAAATATCTCTGCATACAGAATGTTTCAGCTGCATAAGGAACTGAACCCAGTATTCCAAGAACCGAACGAAGTGATCTGTCAGTGTGCTAACTGCTTGTTATTTTTCAGATGTAAATGAATGTGTGCACAAAAATGGCGGATGTGACCAGCGGTGCATAAATAGTCCAGGCAGTTTTAACTGTCTCTGCAATGTTGGCTATGATTTGTACATGACGAATGGCACAAACGGATTCAACATTCTTCCCAGTGAGACAGGACTAAGAGATGGTGACATGTACCGCATCAATAAGACTTGTGTCCGTAAGTGCACCTTTGACATCAACTGGTATCAAATGAAGGGATAAATTTGCTTAATCACAATAAGCCATGTACAGTTTATAGAATTTGTAAAACTTGTAGACACAAAAGTTTAGAGGATACAAATAATTTGTGGAACCATTAAACCCCACCAATCTTCCAATGCAGCAAAAATGTGCTCGCCACTGGAGAGTCCTGAAAATGGTCAGCTCCTATCAACAAAATCCATTTACCACTTCGGAGACACCGTCCACTTCCAGTGCAACTTCGGCTACGTCATGGTGGGAAGCACGACTCTCACATGCTCAAGTGGAGGCAACTGGAATGGCACTGTACCTACTTGCCAGAGTATGTACACCCTCGCTAGTCTTTTGCAGATTCAGCAGTGTCCAATAGAAGAATATTAAGCAAAGCTGAGTGATAAGATGTGTGCCAAAAATTTAAACATGTTGTTACACATAGCACATGTAAGCAATATAACACATGAATAAATAAAACCTACCCTAGGTGAAAAAAGAAGAAAGAAAAAAAAATTAAGAAAAACAAGAAGAAAAACAGCACAGCTAATTTTCACTTCACGTCAACCGTGCCAAACTGTCTACTAATGGGCAGTGGAGTCTCCCATCTGGGGTCACAGCGCTTCTGCTAGTGATCTTGTGCACCTGCCTTTGCAGGGTCTGCAAATCCATGTGTGCACTGCAGTGACATCTGAACAGCCTACTACTTCAACACAGTAACAAAGAAGGCAGTTACTCATTACTGGCATAAAATATCTGTGACATACAAAGAGTTCTCTTCAAAATGAAGAGTTTGAAAGCAACAATAGCATTACTAGTTTGGAATTTGCAATAAATAAGTAGCATAACAGTACTGCCAATAATTCTGACCACTTGGCTCATCCGTGTTAATTAATTAAATGCAGAAATACAGAACTATATTATACATGTACACAAAATATACTTCAGAGGTATTGACTGTTGGGCTAGTTGGTCTTGCATTATAATTATGGTAGATTAGCGCAAATTGATAATAGACACAAAAGAACAAAGTGGACAAGGATGGTAGATTAGTGCAAATTGATAATGGACACAAAGGAACAATGTGGACAAGGATGAGTGCCCATCCTTGTCCACTTTGTTCTTTTGTGTCCATTATCAATTTGCGCTAATCTACCATGATATGTACAGGAGATTGTAATCACTGACCAAATAGCCCAGATCTCACTTAATGCATGCTACCTCATGGTGCTTTACAGTAATATCTCGCTTTAAGTGTATGTGGGCTTTCGTGTCTTTTAATTATAAGGGTATGTTCATTATAACGTAAGCTTTCATTCAAATGTGATGCTAAATTTGTCATCAAAGTAATTTCAGCACTTTTCATTATTTTCAGTAAAAGATTCCTAACACTGTTTTTCTAACATTTCAGTTGCTACCTGCCCACTTCTGGATGATGATGCAACACAGGGACTGGCTGTGCGGTCAAATGCAGCATCTGAGTATCTGGTGTTCCAAAAGAATGTAACAGTGTCTTGCAATGAAGTCGGAAGACCATTGAGGGAGACTGCCACAGCTGGGTTCAGGCAATGTGTCTACAATCCAAAGGATGGCAAACCTGACTACTGGCTATCAGGCTCGCCTCCCGAGTGCCACAGTAAGATGCAGACTCCTCCAGTATACCTTTCATTATATGTAGATTTACTTTATTGCTAAATTTCTGTACACTATTGGCTATATCCTGGAAATTTCGTGCACTGACAAACGACGAGAAACTCATTTCTGCAGGCAAAGTTCACAGGTAACTAGTGTGTAAAAGAAATACTGAAAAATCTACATAATTTTGTAGGGACCAGTGATCACTGTTAGAAACTTAAGAAAGTCTAAGAACTAAGAACTCAAGATGGACTATCTTAAGCATCTATAAATACTTGCCTTTTACCATGCATGGCCAGTTATGTATTCCATAGCTAATTGACACTATAGATGTGGTTAAGCTACTTCGGCAAGGACATACAGAGCACTTACATCTACTATGAGCCAAAAGAATCCCTCATCTAGCTGCTTCATGATATAAAATTTTTGGTCCATTTTTGTTTTCAATGTTAAAAATATGCTCTGATTTCACTCATAAAAGAATACATCCAAGCATGTGTACCTGTTTTTCAACTACAACTCTCTTTTCACAGGAACTGACTGTGGACCACCACCAGACACAATTGGTGCTACATATGGATTCCATGTGGACACAAAATATCGTGCAAGCTTTTTCTTTGGTTGCGAGGACACATTTACACTCGTTGGCAAGAGCAAGCTGAATGACAATGTCATTCGCTGCCAGGAAGATGGCACATGGGATTTTGGAGACCTCAGATGTGAAGGCATGTCATTTTTACCTGCTTATTAATTGGCACATTCAAGAAGGATAGATTTTACTTTTGCTATATATTATCATAGTAGTGCAGGTGCCTGTAGCTGGTTGTCAAGTTGATTGTGCTAAATGTCTTCTTATTCCTGAGAAAGTTATTAGGAAAGGAAACTGCAGGGATGATGATGCCCAATTAGAAATAAGCTGGGTACAGCACCCCAAGTGTGACATGAAAATAATTCACCTCATACATGATGCATCTTTGCACAAAACTGTGTTTTGCAGGCCCAGTTTGTGAAGACCCAGGTCGCCCTGCAGATGGCTACCAAATCGCAACCAGCTTTGAGCAAGGCTCTGAGGTAGTATTTGCCTGCAATCGGCCAGGTTACGTCCCATACACTTCTGACCCCATCACCTGCATGAAAAGTGAGTGCTCCGCTCAGTTTGAGTTACAGTTAGCATTACATATGCAATAGCATTGCAATATAGCGTGCAAACAGTAAAGCAGCTCGTAAGAGCTAGCATAAGGCCTGAAGCCTAACTAGAAAAAAAAAAAAAAGATCATTCACTTTCTACACACTTTAAATTCTGAGCATATAACCACTACTAACACCCAGCAGTTCTATCAGAAGTACAGTGTTGCTGTAGGCTTTTTATTTTCTTTTAAGTTATAGCAGCAGAAAACTAGGTGCGGTGATGAAATTAGGAAATTTGAAGGTACAAGTTGGAATCAGCTAGCACAAGACAGGGGTAATTGGAGATTGCAGGGAGAGGCCTTCGTCCTGCAGTGGATATTAAAATAGGCTGATGACAATGATGATAGCAGTTTTTCAAACATATTGTTAGCGCTGCGCAGCACATGCTTACCTGGCATTTGCATAAATTGCTAGCCAGCAAGGTTTATTAGCTTCATTACTCAGTGTCCAAGCATTCTCTCATGCAATCCAAGCACGGAATGGAAATAAATTATCATTGAATTGCAGCAGATTTAGTGTGCACTCCGACACGAAATTTGTGCTCTTTTCAGATGCTGAATGCAAAGTTGTGAAGGCACTTGGAATAACCTCTGGTGCTATACCGGACAGTGCCATCAATGCCACTTCACACAGGAGCAACTATGAGCCAAAGGTAATGCACTGCCTGAAGTTTTCTTCATAGCATTCACAAAACTATGTACACAATTATAAAGCAAATTAGTACCTTAACGTATATAAAACATGGCAATTCGGTAGGAACAGATACTTTTTTTTTATGCAGTAAAATTGTAAAAGTAGCAAATTCAAATTCTGTTCTTCAGTTTTGTACATCAGTATATGTTTTGCTCATGGTAACAACTGGAACTCAGAATCACAAGTTATATAGCTTGCAGGAATCGGAAGATATGCTGAAAGCACAGTTTCATTACAACAAACATTATTAGAGAAACAACTTAACAAATAATTTAATGACATAACCTGATATAAGCTGCTTTTTTCCCCCCCAAAGCTTTTGTTGTGAGGAGCACAAGTGAGATTTCCTTTTTAGTTTCTTGCTGCAATCTGGTGATGCCAACTTTCCTTCTCATAAATCTTCTTTCACATAGCAGGTTCCCGTAGAATTCATTTCGTCAGTTATTGTTCTTGCACTTCAAATCGTCAATTATTTCACCCTTACTTACCAAAAAAACAAATGAAGTCATTGTATCATAGTATTCAATGTGCTGACTATCCTGTTTTTTTCTTACATCTTCTAGAATATTCGTCTTAACAGTGCCACGGGTTGGTGTGGTCAGCAAGAAGCCTTCACATATGTGACCGTTGACATGCGCAAGATATACCACATTAAGGCCCTTTTAGTCAAAGGTGTTGTGACAAATGACGTTGTGGGTCGCCCGACAGAGCTGCGTTTCTTCTACAAGACAAGAGAAAATGAAAACTTTGTTGTCTATTTTCCTGTAAGTGTATTTTGATCCTAGATCTAGTTACGCTCACAGAGAGAGTAATGCCTGCAGACAAACAAAAAAATCTTTAAAGGATGTAATACAGCAAGCTTTTGTTGCACAATTTTTGCACTCGGAAAACAATGTTTAAATGTTTATTTTTAATCAAAATCAAGCTTGCTGTCCTTCATCTGCTAATGATGATGCAAACTGCCCCCAAAAGGCGTGTGTTATTGTCTCGTATCCAGGTTGCATATGCCATAATATGTGCCTTTTGGTGACAGTTTATTATCCGACATCCAAGTTGTATATACAAGCTGGAAGAGTCAACCTCAGGCTCACCTCATTGCCATTTCTTAAATAAACTTCTCTCTCTCTCCAAGTTGTATACAGCTGTCATATATGCAAAAATAGAAAGTATGGCATCAGCCATGCAGTTAATTTGAGTGCATGCTGATATTCAAAAGTTTTGTTCACTGAGAAATGTGCTTTTATGACATATTTTTAGAATTTCAACTTGACAAGCAGGGATTCTAAGAACTATGGAGAGCTGACTGTAATCCCACTGCCACTGAGTGTACGAGCTCGCTACGTCATCTTGGGCATAGTATCATACAACAAAAACCCTTGCCTCAAGTTTGAGCTTATGGGCTGCGAAGACACCGAAGAAGAGGTTTTACTCGGCTATGACAACGGCTACTCTTTCTGTGTTGGTGAGTTGCTCTTGTCACCTACATGCAGTCAAGAAAAAAAGATCATTTTAAGGACACAACAGTAACAGCTGGGCTCAGTAGGGCGCTATGCTTCATTGTGGCTTGCCGAGTGATATATATTAAAACAGTGGCCATCATCCTGTACAAGTGATTCAACATATTGTTACGGGGATAATGTTTATTTAGGAAGTATTGCTGTAAACAAGGTTTGGACAAGCAGCAGCGATGGATGCAAGGCTGTCACGCGCCTCTGGCTACTTCGTCGCCGTCGTCTTCGTCCGACCGACAGTAGCAGCCCCTTCACTGTCTCGTGGCAATATATTCAATTGCAGGGAACAATAGCCACTTTGTAGTGCATGGAAAATGAAAAATAATCACATCATCTCACACTTTACAGACTTCAGTAAACATTTTTAGGTAGTGTTAATCAATCTTGTTCTATGGCCTACACTCATCTGCTTCAGACTTCACTATTTTAACTGCTGCTTCAGTAAGAAAAACTCTGATTCAACATATTGCTAAGATATTTTGTTATCAAACTGTTTCACTGTACATTGAAATAAAAGGGTCATGAGCTCGATTACCTACACAAAGATGTATTACAACTTATTTAATAGTATGAAAACTACAAGATGTGCCTTGGTTATGTGAACTTGCAGATAGAGAACCACCAGCATTCATCAACTGCCCTTCGCATCCCCTTGTTCTGGAGCGCACGCTGTCTGGCCATGTTCCTGTCAACTTCTCAGTCCCACATGCTGTTGACAATTCAGGACGCATTGCACGCTTCGAGGTTCGCCCGCTGGGCTTCAAGCCTCCTGCAGTTGTATTTGAAGACACAGTTGTCGAATACACTGCCTACGACTTTGATGGCAATGTAGCTGTGTGCACAATAAACATCACTGTACCAGGTATGTACACTCTAGTTCCATGAGTGAAAAGTGAACATAAAATGCACAAAGAAAATGCTTGTTCCAGCATTAGCACAAGTTCAGCTACCCCTAGTAGAAGCTAGAACATTTCCAAGTAACTAACGGTTGCATATGTTGGGAACTGGTACCCGCACTTCACTGTTTTACGAGTTTTCACAAGACAAACTGAACCTTCATGGACAACAGTGATGAAGTAAATTTACTGTGTCTTTCTAGTTTACAAGGCATAATTTAGTGCCAATATACCTTAAGTATGGTGCATTCTCAGGAGGTAGTGGTTATAAAGAATAATTTTGCATAACTTCATTATTAAAAAATTCTGTTACACCAGCAATTTCTCTAATATAGCGTAATATCTATAAAAAGTAGGAGCTTTGAATATTATTATTTTGTCCCATTATTGAGAAATTCACTGCTAATTTCCTTTAAGGAGTACAGATGACAAATGAATTGCAGTAGTCTTATTAATTTTCTTCACATTTCAGACTATACACCACCATCATTGACATGCCCTCAGTCCTATGTGGTGGAACTGACTGAACGTCAGGAGAGTTACCTAGTCAATTTTAATGAGACACGGCGATTTATCAATGCTACTGACAAGTCTGGAGCTGTGGAAATCACACTGACCCCTGAAAGTGCTGTGATACCCATCGGAGGCTACAGAAATGTCACTGTCACTGGCACAGACAGATTTGGAAACCAGGCTTTCTGCTACTTCCAGGTTGGTATCATTTCTTGTACAAGGAAAAACAAACCAGCAGGCAAACAAAGAAAAAATTGACATAAGGCAACAATATGGCTTGGGATTGTTGCTTAGGGTAGATTACCCTATGCACTCCATCTTACTTTTACTAAACTGCGACTTGAGAATAAAACAAGAAAATATTTTTGTACCAATTAAGTTGAACATGTTGCACTGATTCCTGTAGGACACTTTGTCCAAAACACTCAATCATACTTGAGCAAATGGTCTTTTGAAACAGTGTAAAAATTACACATTCAAATCATCTTTTTCTCTGTTTCAACCTTGTTTAGGTGTCAGTGCAAGCAACCACCTGTGTAGCTTGGTCTCTCGCTCCACCTGCGAATGGAGTTGTCAACTGCTTGCCAAACGAAGAGAACACAGGTTACCGGTGCCTGGCCACATGCAACAGTGGATTCAAATTCACAGATGGGGAACAAGCGAAAACATATGAATGTGCCAACAAGGAACAGTGGAAGCCAAGTTCAATCATTCCTGACTGTGTGCCTGAAGGTAAGCTGTTCATACTCTAGCTTTTCTTTGTAAGGGTTCAAGTGAATATATGCAGCAAATTCTGTTGAAACTCTTTAGTTACATGAAGAGAAGTTATTGAATACAGTATTGCTTCATAGGTTCAGATGACATCTACTTGAAGGATGTCTTGCACCAAGTATGCCATGTCATCTGCATCTTGGTTGTTTATTTCCCTTACATGCATACTAGTGAAGCATATTTCGACAAAATATAATCTGAAATATGCAAGGAGACTTGCAAAAAAACATGAAAATGCAGTTTTCAGAAATAGTGTTTGTCCCATTCTAAATTTAGTCCACAAGGCAACAAAGTTTTGCCACAATTGAAGAAAGTATTCTTTTGCAAAATTCAATGTATAATTTGACCTGTGCAAATTGATTTTTCTTTTATGTAATGCAAACTTTTTACCCTTCAGCACAGAGGTATACAAGTTTAAAGAAATTCTGTTGCAACAACAATGATGCTGTAATCGCAATATATCAGATTTACTTTCAAGCATATGTTTGCTGTGAATTAACTAGGTGCAGAAGTACACATGTGAACATTGCAGGAAAGAAAATTTAACTTGAAATGCATAAGAACATTAAAAAATTTTTAGAAATTCTGGGTTTTAAATGTGCCAACACCACAATCTTATTATGAGCAACGCAGTATTGGGGGGCTCCAGATTAATCTTCACCACCTGGGGTTTTTTAATGTGCACCTAATGCATGGTACACGAGCATTTTTGCATTCCACCCCCATTGAAATGTGGCTGCCACAACTGGGATCGAACCCACAACCTCGAGCTCAGCAGTGCAACGCCATAGCCACTGAGCTACTGTGGTGGGTCAGTGCATAAGAATGACTATGAACCTAGCCTTCTAAGAAATTAAAGCTTGTGTCTTTGTAAAATTTTTCTCTCAATTTTTTTTTTTCCAGACACCAACCAGGCAGCCTATGATGTCATAGCCTCAGTGGAATACCGGGCAGGTGGTGCACTGTCAGCTGTCTGCTTGAACCACTATGTCAGCTATGTGTCGACCTACTACAGTTCCCTCAACAGGCTTCTCTCTGAACGTTGTTCTGCCATCAATGTACAAATGGATATCTCATTTCACAACACCAGCATCCGAACACGAGGCGAAAATGAGGTGCGTGCCCTCAATAACACCTTTGCCTAGCTTAAGAAAATGTTGTTTCTAACTTATAACACCTGTGAGCACTTCAAGAATGTTTTATATCTTTGTCAAGGATCATTATTACACAACAATGCTAAAGTGTGCATGTTACTATCGTGGGGAAATTTCTGCAAAGAACAAATTTCATGGATGATTCAATCCTGTGACATCTGCCATTTCCGGGAGCTCTGTTGGGCTTTCCTGTGCTTCACAATCAATTATACATACACAACACTAAGTTGTTGAGAAGCAACACACACTTCACTTCAGCGATTTCTTCAGCAATTTCTTCAATTCTCTTCGCACGCTTTCGATTGCACTTTTACTATAAGAGAGAGGGTCACTTCTGTCATCTATTCCCATTGGAGGCTGCACACACAAATGCCCAGTAATTGTGAATGTAGCAATCCTGCATCGGGGGGGGGGGGGGGGGGGGGAACTTGATAACAGTAAATGCCATTTTCTTGAGGCACAGTGTTGCACACAAGGAAGAGGGGAAATGTTAATGCAGAACGGTCAAATGAAAAATCAATATAAAAGATTTTTGCACCTAGAGAAAACATTGGTGGCTGTACTGTAAATGTTGGCAGTTACTTTAGCTCATTACTTTAGGGAGTCGCTGAACCAAAGGGGCAGTGGTGTCAGCTGTGCAGTCGGATATTGTGGGACTCCCAGGAGAGTCACTTTGCATTCATCTTTCTTTGTTCTTCTACATGCTTCCCTCATTCACTGCCTATTCCAGCACTTCCACATGTGAGTGTGAAAAAAAAAAACTTACAGAATATGGCTAATGCCATAAATACATTTCAAGTTCCAGTAATATTCACAGTACAAAGCGTTCAGAACCTGTTTCACTGGACTCTTTCCCTCTCTTAATGCAACTTTTGGTGCTTCCTGTGGTGCAAAAGGAACAACCATAGCAGAGTAGAAGTTGAGAAGAAAAAAAAGTGGAAGTTCAGAAACTTTTGTGCATGTTCCAGTGTTTGTCTTCTTCGGACAAAATATTTAGCTCTTATGGTAATCGCTACGTTTTATCAAACCTGAATATTTTATGGAATTTTGAGAAAACATCCAAAAGTTCTTTCAAGATGAAAATGATTATACACTGTACTCTGCTTTGCATTTTTGTAGCCTTTTCATTTTGCTCCTTATGTGCAGATTACCATTGGCTACACCCTGCGAATCGTGCCTGTAGTTCGTCAGCGCTTGCTGTACGATCTCTGTGGCTCAACACTGGGGCTGATTTTTGACCTGAGTGTTCCCAGCACGTCTGCAGTCATAGAGCCCATTCTCAACATCAGTGCTCAGAATGTGGGAGGCCAGTGCCCCACAATCCAGGCCATTCGGTCAACAGTCGACAGGGGATTCAACTGTGAGGCAGGAGAAGTTCTCAACCAGGATGTCAGTGGACAAGTACCTCGCTGCTGTGAGTGTGCCTCTAATTTTATATGGGATGTTAACTTCAATTTCTTTGACATATAAATAAGAGTATGTGTTATGTCTTTCTCAACACCACACAATTTTCTTGCTCATACTCACCTTTAGGACACCGCATGAAGTACAACAGCATAGCCTGAGATCCCTTAACACATATACCCATATGCACACACACACACATAGATTGGTCCCAACTAAAATTTTCTACTGGCTTAAGCATACTGAATTGGCTTATGGCAAAATTTCTATATGTGTGCAATTGGGCTGACAAAAGACAAGCACTGCAATGCAGTTGGAATCCTATCATTAATCAGTTAATCAGTTAGTGATCAATATATTCACCAGAGACCACAATTATTCCAGCATGGGTCACTACACAACTGAAGTAAAAACAGGTATTTAGTAGTTGACCTTGTTAGCCCTCTCTTTCATCGCTGAAACAAAGGCCCATCTAGCATTTTCAAGAGGACAGAACACTTACCAGATGGAAGTTTATCTTATTTAATACTGGCACTGGGTAATCCAGTAGCAATGCTGAAGTATGCTTACACTTCCATTTGCATCCATAGTGAAGCCACAAATTTTAAGATGAATAGCATTTTAAAGGGGCACTGAAGAAAAAGCCCAGAATTAGTATAGACTAATGGAGAGCTGTGTCACAAATCTATATTCATGTCTATACATGACTACCTATAGATGTCAACCTTACTATACACTATATTCAAGGTATACATTCTATTTTATTTTGAGGGGTTTTAAATACAATAATTATTTTGCACAATTTCTCTTTGTAATGATTGCTTTCAGATCTTAAAGCACATGCTGTGTCAACATGGCATGACTGCAATTGTGAACGCATCAGTTGCGAGCATGCTTGGAAAATATGCAACTAGCGGAGGTAGTGCGCGGTGAGGAAAGCATGCAACGTAATGCTGGACAGGCCATTGGCAGCACTGATGCACTTTGCTGCTGTGCCTCCCCTAGGTTATGGATGGTCGCTATACTGAACATAGCTAACAACATAATTTATTTTGACTTCAACAACTGTTGAGGTGACTGCTTTAAATGTGCAGCACCTTGTGACATAGTCACTGGCATGACATAAAAGTGCTTGCTGACATAAAGACACTGAGACGTAGACGAGCTTCTGTAACATCGCTAGGAAATGATGGTGATGACCTCACACAACACATGGCATGCATGAAGCCTGAAAATGATGCATTTGCCTCTACATGCTCTTTAGCTGTGTTCACATCGCACTCTCATGATGTTACAAAGGCCTCATTCCCCCTGTCATTCAAAAGTGGAACTATTCACAATTAAATGACTATACAATAATTTGTTGAGTGTCGGAGCAATTGAGATTCTGCACCATGATTTCTCATTTCTCATTCTGAGTCAATAGCTATTTATTAAAGAAAAAAAAATAAGAAAATAAGAACTTTGCATCCACTTTCGCCCTTTCAAACAAATGCTGTACAACAGCTACTGCACTTTGCTTGCTTATTCCATCAGATATTGTTTCGCTTCATATGCTGTCATGCACCACAGTTCAACTTTGCTTCTTTTGGGCATGCAGTGCACTGCCCTGCTGGAACGTTTGCCTCCAAGGATGAAAGGTGCACTTTCTGCAGTAAGGGCTTCTACCAAGACCTGACGCGACAATCTTCTTGCAAGCATTGTCCTGTGGGGACACACACTCGTGATGAGGGCAGCAAGAGCCTCACTGAGTGCATTCGTAAGTTGTTTTTACATGTACAATTGTACAACACGTACAACATTAATTGTACAATTTTACACCGAGTTGCACAGAAAAAAAGGCAGTCTGTTTTTTATTCAAATATAGGTTAGAATTGGTTTCGCAGTTTAAGAGCACAGATTAACCATGAATATGACATGTCACGTAATACACATTGCTCATTAATCTGCATTCCTGGCTAACTGAAATATGTGAAGAATACTACTATGTGTATGCTGGTAAACCGCAACCCTTACAAAATAACAGGCAGCAGGATTGTACATGTGCATCAAGATCACTGCTTTTAACATGTGTTTACTTTTGGTTTTTACAGCTGTCTGTGGATTTGGAACATATTCCCCAACAGGCCTGGTACCTTGCTTACAATGTCCATCAAACACCTTTGCTGGCACCCCTCCAATTGATGGCTTCAAGGAATGCCAGCGGTGCCCAGCCAACACTTTCACTTACACACCAGGGGCTGACTCTCTCAAATCATGCAAACGTGAGAGAGCTTTGTATATGTCTTTTATCCTAGAACATTAAAAAGAAAATAATTTTGGCACACTTTTATGAGAAAATGTGCCTCCAAAAAAAATTTTTTTTTATAACAATAAAGCTAGTATTACAAGAGATTATTTGATAAGATAATTTTGCTTACTCTTTGCAGAACTGAAATTTGTTCTATACTTTCTTTCTTTCTAGAATTACCATTTCTATACTGTGTTTTATGGGATGTACATTAGAAAACACTAGCTCATCATGACACTGCTTTTCATATGCTAATACATGTTGCAATTATTATCATGTTGTAGCTGCTTTTGCTTCTTGATAAGTTCAAATAGTCTGAATGCTTACATTCCTGATTCCCTCTGAAGAAATTAGTACATTTTTAAATAAATATTTATCAGAGATGGTGCAAGTAAAAATAGATAATTGAACTTTATGCACATTCAGAACTATTGAATGCAACGTTTTGTTATGATATGGCAATTTTAAGCGAGAAGAAACTGTACACAAGATATAAAAACCAAACCGTTTTGCAACACGAGAAAAGCACATGTTAAGATCATGCAGGTGTTCAGATATGAGAAAAATGTGTCTTTTGTGGTGCTTCTTGTTGAATATGAGATGTATGCTGCATACATACAACAAAAGGCATGTCTCGTTTGTCTGACTGAGTCCCAGTGGTGGCAAGTGCCTGTGTCTCGAATGGTGGGTGATGAAGCACAACAGTGTGACTCCATTAGACAAACTTTTTTTCTGTCTTATATTCTAAATTTTGTTTTGATCTTTCTTACATGTAAAAGCGTAATGCCCAGGTACGATATTTCAAGCAAAGGCATAGAAATTAAAATATTTCCAAGAAAAGTGTACATTTCAACCAGTATTTTCCCAGTAAGTCAAATTATTTCAATGGAAATTACTTCTATTATTGCAGTCAAGCATAAACCACTGTTTGACTCAAACAGCGGGTACAGCCACTCACATGCAGCAAACTGTCACCTGGACTGATGCTCACAAACTGATGCAACAAAACATTTTTCAGGAAGCTGCGCTATAAAACACAAACTTGGAAAAGCATTTAATGGTGCCCGTGCTGTTGTATGTGCTCTATTCCCGTCTTACAGCACCTGCCATTAAATGCTTTTCCAATGTGATCCAACTAGCTCAATTCAAGATACTGTTACAAATAACCTGTAACATGAAAGTTAGTCACTAGAATTGTTGCGCAGATGTGAAAAAAATTATAAAATTGCAACCATGATAACCTAGCCAACATCACAATAATTTAGAAAAACTTCTCAGTAATTTCCTAGTCCACAATCATATGGTGCCGCTTCATGACTTGGCTCATCCTCTTTCTGTAGCACGCTGCCCTCCAGGCACATATTCTGAGACTGGTCTGGAGCCCTGCTCGCCATGCCCCATCAACTTCTACCAGCCCCAGGATGGTCAGACCAGTTGCGTCAAGTGTGCCCCCAACCAGAAGACGGCCAGGCCAGGGGCACTTAGTCCAGAGGCCTGCTCACCTGGTGTGTGAGCGTGTTTACTATTACAACTTGTTTTCCTTTTAAATTCAGTAGCAGCTCAAGACTCCAGAATAGCAGTGCATATGTGCATGCATAGGTGCATTCATTTTCTTCAATTAGGGCATTATTCTTGCAAACGGCATCTCACTTAAAATAGTTTCTTTAGCCCATTGGAAGCTCTCGGAAGGCTTGAAGCATATGTGAAAGAATGCATATTATTGCCATTATTACAGCACGATTAGGAATTAAACACGTGCTCTCTTTTTTTTTCTGTTCAGTGCACTGCAACCCAAGCATCTGTCAAAATGGTGGCTTGTGTGTCGCTCAGAACCACGACGCTGTCTGCTACTGTCCAGCAGGCTTCACAGGACAGTTCTGTGAGACTGACATGAATGAGTGTGACAGCATGCCTTGTTACAATGGGGGCACGTGTATCGACCAGCCACAGGGATACAGATGCAAGTGTCCTCAAGGTAGGTATCACTGCTTGTGTGTATTAATGAATGTTTGTGTGATCAATACTGGCAGGAGTGACAGCTGACAACACTATTTACATTCTGCGCATTGTACGTCTGAAATAGAGCCAGTTCCTGTTTGGGCTGCACATTCTGTTTGAGCGTGCCTTTGGCCCCCCATGGACCCTAAACCACTGATGACCACAAGAGCACATTACAAACATGATATGGAACTGCAAAGAATGTGACAACTGACTCCCTAAACATATGCAATATGCACAGATGTGCCTCATTTTCACAATACCAGGCACGATACTTAGGCATCTATAGTAGAATTGTGTTAATGTGACTTCAATTCATACAACTTTATAGATTTACATGATTGTGACTGTGAGCGCTGATAATTCCAGAAAAGAAATTCGGATAATACATGTTATCTGATATTTTCTTTCTTTTTAAGAATGCATGAACAAGGTTCTACTGTACTTGTAAGATGCTGAATGTAAGCACTATGTGCCTTCCCGTCACGTCAGTATGTAAGCGCATCACCCAGCTTTTATGATTTTAGTGGATAGTACCCGATTCGTATTGGTGCTTTATGATTATTGTAGTGACAGCACTTTTTGTTGTGAGAGAATCTGCAGCAAAACAAAGGAGGCACAGATGCAATTCCCACTAGTCATTATAGCACAACGCATGCAGTCTGGTAAAAGCTGCTTACCTGACTTAGGCAAAGACTTCCTCAAAAGGCAAAAGCTGCCACTTTGTCGAGGTTGGTGTAGCTTAGTACATCTAAAGCATATGAATCAGTTCAGTATCAAGCTTCTAAGGGCCACTGTATCACTTGTGACTCTTCACTATGCTAGACAAGTAATGCAACTCATGAAATTAAAATAAAATATATCTTTACATTTTAGGCATAGAATGCAAATACTTTGCCCAAATGTGTGTCCATTGTAAATCAGCCATTGTAAGCAGCCATTGTAAATCCAATAAGGATATGAAGTCAGTAAAATCCAAAGGAAATTCAATAAAACGTAACTCAAGCAAAGCATTCACGATTTGATGAAGAAAAATTAAGCTTTGCGCACCAGTGCAACTGTGACCAGGTGTAGCTGCATCCCAACTGAAAAACTTTGAGGAAAATATTTGGACACAGACACAGGGAACAGACGAGGAAAAATTATTTCATCCACATTTGTTTGTCCTTGTCAGTTCCCTTTGTCTATGTCCAAATTTTTTTTTTTGCAATAAGTTTTCCAGTGTCAGAGATCGGGCTAGTTGGTAATCCATGATAGAACATATTAGCGCAAAAACTTGAATGAGAGACGACGAGGGAATGTGTACATCATTCCCTCGTCTCTCGTTCAAGTTATTGCGCTAATAAATTGTATCATTAAGCTTCCAGTCAACATGATAGACCAACTAGCCCAACAGTCAGTCCTTCCTGAGATGCTAAACACTGAGATATTGCCCAAGTTCAGCACTTGACGATTTGTGTGAGGTATGGAGCATGTATAGTGCAGTAACTGCGCATGTTGTAAACTGTGCATGTATCTTAGAGGCAAGAGCAAATGGTATGCTCATGCAGACATGCCTGGTGTCCACATGATTGTGTATTCACTGTGCATATACAACGTTGAAAGTTCTGTGAAGAGAGCAATGACTGAGATACCAGTCTCACTAGCAAGGTCTTCAGCGTCTTTGAAACATAGTAATGACTTTAGTAAACATAGCTTTCTATGACTGCATAAGTCAACAAGTGCAACAAGTGCCTTGATGCATAGAGGTGTGAGAGCCATGAGCCACTGGAAGACTTAGAATAAAATGTGGGCACTGATACTGTTTAAATAGTGTTTATACATGCCCCCATCTCCATATATGGGATAGGCCAACAATTTTTTTGTTCCAGGTTGTAGCTTGTTTAGTTTCTTGTTATATGAATTGCAACAACGAAGAATTGCAACTATAGAAGCTAGTCTAAAACCAAGCGTGCAACACAGTGCCTAACTTGTATAAGCAGTGTTTAAGGAACCAGTGTTGCCTTGCAACAGCAGTATACAGAAATAAAGTATAAAATCCCCGGCACAATTTATGCAACCTTGAAGAATTACAACCCAAGTTCTAGCTAAGCCCAATTCTTCGAGACAAAGAGGCCATGGCGTCCAAAAGGCTCCTTGTTATAGCCTTGGAATGTTTTCCTCACAAAGATGCCTTTCCGGTTCCGGCTAAACTTTCTTGCTGCCCTTGTGCACCCTCCTCACCAGTGCATTGCGCTGTGGTGAGCCACAGCTGTTGCACTAGCACTGGCAGTGTTAATTGCATGACTGCTAACAATTAACTCTCTGAAATAACACTTGTGAACTCAGGTATTTTGATCAACTAGCTCAAAGTGTAGAGGGCCTCCTGTATATGTGTTCGAAGTTCTAAGCAGAAACGTTTAGCCGTTTGCCAAAAATTCTGAAATTCATTTCACCACTTGAAGGAGCATTTTAAAGGCTACAATGGCAGTTTCAAAGTCTCATATAGTGCCTTCAGTATAACTGTAACTTGAAAATGTTCCAGCATGTCCCTCCCAAGACATACTTTCAAGCAAGTTAGCTATGCCAGGTAGTCCTCGAATGACATTGTTCCAAAACGGCACACAACTTTGGCAATTTCCCTAAATGCACCTAATTACCTCACGCACTTCTAACTTTGCTCATACATAACCCCTTGGCATGCCCAGTTCCATTGTGCTAGTTCCAATGATTTTCACAGGGAATTTCTTTGTGACTTGGAGTGGACATTCTCCACTGCATCTAGTTGCAATAACAACTTTGCTGTAGAATAAAGTTATGCAAGATTCCTTAAACTTCTTTTTACATCAATACTACTCATGGCCATAGTTTAGTTGCAGCACCCATGTTGGTAATAATGCTCCTAGTCCCTGGCACTTGATTTTCCATTTATAATATTCATAGACAAGGGTCCTCCAATGTATTTATAGCTGAGAAACATTGCAAAACAAGAAGCAGCATCACTTTTAATTATGCTCTTGAAAACCACACGCAGGTTACAGTGGCTTGCAGTGTCAGGAGGAGCAGAGTGACTGCTTGAACAACACATGCCCAGAACGTGCAATGTGCCAAGACCTGCCAGGCCAGGGGACCGTAAACTGCCTTTGTCGCTCGGGCTATGAGGGCCCCACATGCAACATCACTGTCAATCCCTGTACAGTCGGTGACAGTCCTTGTGCCAACGGAGGTCTCTGTGTGCCCCTGCAACAAGGACGTTACAAGTGCCAGTGCCCGCTCGGATGGAGTGGCCCCACCTGCCAGATCAACATTGGTAAGTGCCAAAGTGGGCCTTTCATGCACTTCTAGACTTCATAACTCTGGCTAGCAGTGATGGATAAACTGAGACAGTAGTATTTATACCTACCCATTTCACAGATGGTGTCTATTTTAAAGCGAAGCTTTATAGGCTCACAAGTGTTGGCGGTGGTGGTGTCATGCTGAAAAGTGGGCCGATCCTAGTGATAGTGCAGAAAGGGTCCAAGCTCAATGGCACACACCCCTGTGGACTCGGAAACCTGTAAAGTGCCCTTGAACTACCCTTGTCACACGTGGGACCCAAAGAGATTAAATCACCAGCCCTTCCCCTGTCGAGAAAATGGGGGTAAGCGAAGCTTGTCGTCTGATTCTAGCGCAAGGGCTTCCGAAGCCCAGGCGAAATGTCAGCGAAGAGCCACGGACCCCAAGTTTTGTGAGTGTGCTGTTGAGGCCAAACGTCAGCGAAAAGCTGCCGACCCAGAGTTTAGGGCAAACGAAGCGGAACGCCTGTGACAGTGTCGTCTTGCTACAAGCTTCACTTACCCTCATTTTCTCAACAGGGGAAGGGCTCTGAATTTTATGTTTACTATATATGTTAATGGTGGTTCTTACCATCTGTGTTAGAAGTTTAAAGGTCACAGCAGGCATGGTCAGAGCAGCCCCTGAGCTGTGCCATGGTGCCCCCGTATTACATAAAGCACAAAGCTCTAAAGTGAGGGAACTATACCTTTATATCTCTGTAACTTGTGAACAAACGGTGTCTCATAGAGGTAGATGTACACAGCCCTGACACAATTATGGTTACAACTATACTGGCCAAACATTTGATATAGAAAGTACCTTCATGCATGTTTTACAACGTGACACTAGACTAGTAAATGTAGTTGTATCATACATGGAAGATGCTGAGAGACAAAAGGAATCAGTTCTGATAATAATACTACCGTGTTGTACTCCTGAAAATTACAGACAAACTGCAATGCTGAACAGCTGTGAAAGGGAATGAAACCCTCAAATGTGTTACTCCCAACATAAAGCATTACTAATTTTTTTTTCCAGATGACTGCGCAGAGAATCCATGCCTTCTGGGAGCCAACTGCACAGACCTGGTCAACGATTTTGTTTGTGACTGCCCTGCTGGTTTCACAGGAAAGCGATGCCACCAGAAAGTGGAACTGTGCAATGTTGACCCTTGTGTGCATGGCACGTGCATTGATCGCCTCTTCTACAGTGAATGCATATGCCATCCTGGCTGGGAAGGCCAGACTTGCGAACGCAACATTGACGACTGCCGCTCTAACCCTTGTGTCAACAATGGTGTCTGCATTGATGGTATCAATGAGTTCCGGTGTCAGTGTGACACGGGCTACACTGGATCCAGATGCCAGCACACCATTGACGATTGCGAGTCTTCGCCCTGCCAGAATGGTGGCACTTGCTTTGACCAGGTGAGCTTTAGATTTATGACAAAAACCTTGAAATGTACTAAAAAAATAAATCCAATCAATCAATGTAAGCTTTAAACTCGGATGCTAAGCCGTACATTATTAGCAAATAAATAGCTACCTTACCAAAGTCAGCAATATACAAGACAGTCTAAACAAGGTATCAGATCCCGAAACATCAATTTATCTTTGACACTGTTCAGTGACAGTGTTCAGTTTTGTTGTTAGTAATAACCAGACAAAACCCCGTTGAATCCTTGCCAAAAGTAATTACATGCACTGTAGTTTACTCAGAAAAATTCTGATATCCAAAATAAGCCTGCATATTTCAACAGTTATATTTACTCTGTTCCATCCCACTATTTGTGATGTTAGAGTTACAGTATCCATGATATTGACGTAAACATTTATGTTTACACATATACTTCAATAAAGTTTTAATGATAAAAGAGCAAAATACTTCCGCTCATGTCTTGCATCTTCTTTAGATGGAAGAAAAAAAGTTGGCATTAATGTAAACATTTAGTTTCTTGCGGTTGTATCATAGTGCTACAGCATTTAATGCTGGCTCTGAGCCTGCTTGAGATGTACATTTCATGATGGCATATGACTTGGTGTAAAACATAAACTGCTATTTTCTTTTCAGATTGAAGGTTTCATCTGTCAGTGTAGGCCAGGTTATGTTGGCCTTCAGTGTGAAGCAGAAGTGGATGAATGTATCAGTAGCCCCTGTTATCCAACAGGAACTGAGCGATGTGTGGACAGTGACAATGCTTATAAATGCATCTGCAACCCAGGCTACACAGGAGAACTGTGTGAGGTATGCAAACAATTTGACTTAACATGTTTCAGTGTGTTGATAATTTACGCACACAGAAAGCATCCTTAAGAATTGAAATTTAAAGCATGTAGCATGCAACCCATTTCTTCTTGACATTCTATTTTTGAAATAAAATATCTCATAATGCCACCAAAAGCATTTTTAGTAGCTGTATAAGGTTGATTTATAAAGAATTTAGTAGCACCACATTAAGACGACTAACTTTAAAGAAAACAATATTCACATTTTCATGGAATTTTTACTGCTTCATCCTTTCTTTAATGTCTTAAAAGACCTTACAAATGGTATCCCTTGTAGGTCAACATCAATGAATGTGAATCCAACCCATGTCTGAATGACGGCAAGTGCACAGATGCAATCAACGGCTTCAAATGCTTCTGTCCACCTGGCTGGACTGGTGAACACTGTGAAACTGATGTAGGAGGCTGTGCGTCGGATCCATGCTTGAATGATGCACACTGTATAGACCTGTTTGAAGACTACTTCTGTGTGTAAGCATGATCTTTTTTTTATTGATACATTACAGAATGCACATCCATTAACTTGGTAAACAGGGGGAGGGGGTTTATTAGTTTTGAAGTATGCTTGCTCATAGAAATAGAAGTAGTTAAGCTCATTTCTGCCAGCTGTGGAAAACACATAGCAACATGATATTTATGCCTTGGTATGAAAAAAGTTTATTGCGAATAACATATATATATATACATTTTTTTATTTTTGTAAATTGTTACAGCTGCCCATCGGGCACAGATGGCAAGCGCTGTCAGACATCCCCGCAACGTTGCATTGGGAACCCATGCACTCATGGGGGAACTTGTCGTGACTATGGTAGCGGCCTCAACTGTACGTGCCCGCAAGGTTACAGTGGTGATGGTTGCCAGTATGAGCACAAGGCCTGTTCTGATGTGTGTCGCAATGGTGCCACATGCAATGAAGTAGCCGGCACATTTCAATGCATCTGTGCACAAGGCTTCACAGGGCCGCACTGCGAGTCCGATGTGCAGGACTGCACACCATCCTCATGTCCGCCAAGTGCCACGTGCATTGACCTTACTAGTGGCTTCTACTGCAAGTGCCCCTTCAACTTAACAGGAGAAGACTGCCGCAAACGTGAGCACAATTCACTCTTTTAACTCGTATGCACTGTCTGTAGTTACGTTGCAGTTTTTAGTGTGTGCCTTTGCGGCACAACCATAGCTCTACAACACTACTTACATGTGAGTGCACTTTTATGATCTAGTGGGGTAGAAGCTATGAAAAAAAGTTCTGACGTGCATGTAGTTTTTTTATAGTGCAAAAGAATTTAATGTTAAGCTGCTGGTGATGCAAATACTTGTTACCTTCATGATTTTGGCCAAGCATTGCAGCCACTCATACATCGTTAGAGTTACAGTTTATATATTGTTATGATGAGGAGTATTCAAACAAGGAATGTGGCTTTATGCCAACGTTTCGACAAGGAGACTTATCTTTGTCAGGGCAGCAACCAGTTGCTGCCCTAACGAAGATAAGTCATAGATAAGTTGAAACGTTGGCTTAAAGTGACATTCCTTGTTCGACTACTCCTCATCATTTCAAGTTTCCGCCTTTCTTTGAACTTATGTCTTGTCCATATATTGTTACAGTTATACATGCAAGCCTGTAAACAGTGGGTAAAATGCGTTGAACAAGGTCTTGTGCACATTAGACTGCTAAAAAAAATTGAGTTCTTGTAATAGCACAAAACAGTAATTTTTTTTTTCATTTCCTTAAACACTGACATATAAATATAATTAGCTAAAAGTTAAATGCATCTTGTCTTGCAGCCATCAACATCGACTATGACCTGTACATCAATGATGAAAGCCGATCCTCGAGTGCTGCCTTGGCAACACCTTTTGAACTGGGCTCTAAAAGCTTGACCATCGCCATGTGGATCCAGTACAACACACCAAGCTCTATTGGAACCTTTTTAACCCTTTACAGCGTGGAGTGAGTTCAAAATTTGCCAGTATCTGCTTTATACTTTCCTTTTGTGCTTTAATTAAGAGCAAATGTACTGTTAACTAAGGAGACTGACTATGAAAGTGCTTTCATGGCAGCTTACTAGTAGCCCGGTGCCAAAATTTAAAAGCCATTCTGTTTGGAGCTGCAACTGCTTCAAGGCTGAGGGGTCAATCTTGAATAATACTGCCAGTACACAAGTGAAGAAGAGCGCTTATTTATAGGTCTTTGTATATCACCCATGCTATAGAATACTCTCTATGCAGCAGTTATTAGCCTATTAGCATTGAATGGCCTTTAAGCAGACACAGTATAATACAGATGGCATGGGGGGCACAATAGTTAGACAATATTCAAGCATGCAAATTAACTCATTTAGAATAGCAAGTTCAGCGAGTTGGTAAATATCTATTGTTAGCACTGCAAACCACGCAGACCAAGACAAAGCACAGGGAACATAGGACATGACATGCATTCTTTCTGCTTAGTCTTGACCTTTGTGATGCTGTTATTAAAAATAATTCCCCCTACCCCCCACAAAAAAAAATTAAGCTTACTTATTGAGCAACCACGCTTCAACCCAACCCATTCTGCTGCAACTAGGTCGATAAAAAATTTTCCTGTTGTAAAGCTCTCTCCACCTTGCGGATTTCTCATGAACTTTTTAATCAAACAAACAAGATAATCATGCAAAAAGACTTCTGTAACAGCTTTCACAAATTATTTGGGACCAGTCAAAGCTACAAGAAGATTGCTAGCTTTGATTTTTGAAATGATCTTAAAGGGACACTAAAAAAAAATGTTGAGCTGTATTACTAAATTACGCTTACAAAATACCAAAAAAAGCCAGCCTTGCTGTGAGAGTGGGCTTGACAAGCCATAAAAGGTGTAAAAACAAAAGACAGTAGTGACACCACCATGAAGTTCCCGTACCAGATCTCCATGACGCAATAGATTTTGACGGCATCTGCTAAGGCCTGGTTAATTTTTTTATCAATAAAAATTGACTACATTGTATTCTAAAGGACCCAAAGAGAGAACTTAGGAAGTTTTTTTAACTTTTACTGCCCCACAATGGACAAAATATGAACAAATACTTTGAAATTTGTGCCATCATATTGGTGTACCAGCACAGGAATTTTGGTGTGAAGTTCAATAAATGGAAGTTTGGCCTTCAGTTTGCTTGTTAGTAATCAAGCTCTCATCATGAAATTAATGAACGTAGAGCTTTGGAAGAATACTTTATCAATCTAAACTGACTTAATATTTCTCGCTAGTGTCCCTTTCAGAAAATGTGTTATACTGTTGCTCTGTCTATATTTCTAATTCCTTCTTTCTCAGGTCTCCTTACCTGCCTATTGGAAAGCGCAAGCTTGTCATGGCTGACGACACGGGTGTCATGGTGTCACTGTTTCCTGACCTGACATCAGACATCTACATTCCTTACTTAGACAATGTCCCTGTGAATGATGGTCAGTGGCATCACATCGTCATCATTTGGGATGGCAACCACGGCACCTTGACACTCATCACTGACACAGCTGTGGCTGGAATGGTCACTGGCTACATACATCAAGAACAACTACCAGACTTGTATGTAGTCCTTAGCAAAGGCTATGCTTTTTGAAAGATATCATATACCTGTTGAAACATTCCTTTGTAACTATTTGTGGCTTCCCTCCCTCACCGCCGCCTTTTTTTCTCTTGATACTTTTGGTTTGAGTGCGCCAGGTACACATAGAGAAAAATAGTAAACAAATCCACATAACTTTCTATATGTGAGCTTTTGAAGAAGACGGAACAGTGATGAAATTGTGGGCTTTAGATAAGAAGTAAATTTATTTATGTTGTGAAGTTCAGCCATGTGCATGTGTTACGAACCACAAGTTTAGTTATTTATGTAATTTCATTTGGGCAATTACTAGTTTTTCTTGCAAGGCAAGACAAAATAAGGACATAATCCTCCTGACCTCCATAATCCTCCAGTGAGTCTTCGCCTCACTGGAGCAGCAGATGTAGCAGTTACGATTTAAGAAAAAAAATCATAACTAATACAAAATACTGCAAACACATTTAATTTGAGAGTTCTTTATTGTGCATGATAGTAAGGTTACAAATGGAGATTATACAAACATACAGAGGGAGGTCCCATAGTCAACAGACTGTACAGGGGACCTCCCAATAAAAATGAGTAAGATATGTAAATACAAGCAGCTATATGCAAACATACCAAACACCGTATTAAATAAGTCATTAGCTAACATCGTAAACAATTTTAATAACACAAATCAGTTAATAAAACGGTAATCATTAAATGATTACATTGAGTGCAAAAATTCACAGAGGCTTGATTTGAATGTGTAAAAATGAAAGATCATCTTAATATGACACGGTAATGAGTTCCAAAGTTGTGTGGCTGAAAAATTAGTAGTAAGTTTACCGTAATTAGTTCTAGGTTTTGGTAATAGATAGCTCTTAGTAGAAGCGAATTGGGTAGATGTGGAGTGAGGATATTGGCTGTTAGTAATTATCGGGAACGGGAGCTTTCCGTTTACAGATTTATGGACAAGTATTCCAAGGGAGTATTTATTCAGTTTCTGTACTGATAAAATGCCATTAGAACTGAGCAATGAAGATGCTTCTGATGTGTAACTGCTACGTGTGATGATGCGAATTGCTTGATTTTGGGTATGCTGCAGTGGAGATAAATGAGTGGGATACATGTTTCCCCATGATGATATGCAATAATTAATATACGTATGAATGAAAGCGTAGTAAAGAGAGATGAGTGTCTTCAGATTAAAGAAATTGCGAACTTTAATTAATATTCTAATTCCATAAGCTGCCTTCTTGGTTAAGGATAAAACATGCTCATCAAATTTTATGGGTTTATCTAATGTGACGCCAAGAAACACTACACTGTCAGTAGGATAAAGTATGCTGGAAGCAAAGGTTAGCGATGGAGACCCCGAGATAAGCTTCTGCTTAGCTGTGAAAATGACAAAGCTAGATTTTGCAGTATTAATGTGTAATCTGTTTAGTCGGCACCAAGTTACAATGTTTGCTGCGTCGTGGTTAAGCTTGCACATTAATAAATCAATTACGAACAATTATAAAGTCAAATTTTCCATTACATTATAAGTTTGTTATGAATATACACTTCTTTATCAGTGTGCTAGAGCAATGTAATGTCAACAAATTGAACTGTAAGTTAATGAATGAGCTAGGCTAAAATTATGACTGTTGTTTAAACATATTTATTAATGTCATTAGTTTGACAATCTCTCAGCAAAAGCAAGGGTGTGGAGGAGCTAATTGAAGAGCTAAATATGATAGCACATATGCACAGTACTAAGTTTAGCTGAAACCAATAAAAGAAAGCATCAAAAAGCGAGCCATATGAGCTACATAATATTCTGTCATAAAATTACTAGCTGTTCACAGGTGTCTGTGTGCAATGTACCACCATTCCTGAATTCAGCTTCATACTCCTTTTCATGTTCTATTCAGTGGCTGGGTCAGCCTGGGTGCACCACTAAATGAGGAAAACAAGGCCACTGCAAACAGTGGCTTCCATGGTCGCATCAGCAGAGTCAACATCTGGGATCGACCACTGGATTTCACATCTGAAATACCCCACCAATTCCGAAGCTGCAAAAATGCTCCAGTTCTATTTGATGGACTGGTCCTCCGGTGGACTGGCTATGACAGGTTAGTGGTACAACTGTGTAGCTCTTTTGTGGCCTTCACAACATGATTAACTGGATAATGACAGAGCATTCCTAATGTTGAATATATAAGTAAATGGCACTCAGCACATGGCTCTTAAGTCACTATTTGCATAGTTATTAACAAGCTCCAAATTAGTACTTCTCTGCTTATGCTTTATTCTATGACAGAAGGATATCATATTTTATTAAAGCTAACCCCCCCCCCCCCCCTTTTCATAATTTCTCAGGACTGATTATTCTGCAAAAAAAAAAAAAAAACATAAAGTCCATAAATGTCATCATCCCCTTTGTTCTTGAATATGGACTATCTATGTTCAAACTTATGTCACGGTGAAGTCTTTTAAAAAGGGCAGTGTCACAAAAAGGCTCAACGGAACAAAAGGGCGATTTGCTGTGGAAGCAGGTGCAGCAGCTCGGGCAGAAGCAAAGAGGACTCCGTGTCAAATGACAGTGCAAGTGAATAATTATATATGAATGCTGTAAAGGTGTGCTGTAATTTACTTAGCCGACCTATACTTCCTTTCTTTTACCTGAAATGACTTTGACCTCTTTAGCTTTGGTGTTGTCCATAAGAAAATTGTATTTCTTGGTTTTACTTTGTAATACAGTTTCATTTGCCTAAAATCTAAGCACTCCATCCTCGCCTCCTCCCTCATTCCCCTACCCAGTGCTGCCAAATTCTGAAGCCAGTTTTCCCCTAACTCGGACAAAAATTCTTTACATTTCCATAGATGTATACAAAATGTAGTTCATTTTATTAATACAGTCGACTTCCGTTAATTTGGTCTTGACGGGACTGACATAATTGGTCGAATTAAACAAAAAAGGGGGGGGGGGGGACGCCAAAACTCGCAATTGATTCATGTTTTGTTGATTCAGTATTTGCCGTAAAAGTTCGTTTCGCCGGAATACAGCTATGTTATGCGGTGAAGCATACCAGAGCGGGGAAAGGGGCAACTGTTATGGAACATAGCACGAGCTCTTTAATTTGCACACACACATGCGCAGTCTACGGTAATAAGTTTACCGACCTTCAGAGTTTTAGAAAGACCCCCGCTCTTTTGCTGGCTTTAAACGTCCCCTCAACTTTGCGAGTTATTTTCATCTTGCCGCCTTCCTTTTCACTAGCTTTCCTAAAACACAGGTAGTTTTTCTCCGCTTTTCGGTGCACGGCGCGTGCGCGTGCATATAATTAAGGAACGCATACTAGGCCCCGTTAACGGTCTCCTACACGAGACATGCATGGCGGGCGAAACGAGGGCTCAAATCTCTACAGCAACATCAGAAACAGCTCTGAATGGCTGCCAGTATGCTTATTAGCTAGGCGTCTAGGTGCTCATAATGTGACCGGAGATAGCACGTGCGGGTCTGTATAATTAAGAAACGTGTACTATATCCCGTCACAGTGGCCCCTTTCCATTCGTGATATCCTGCTGAGACCCGAACACAACTATGTGATATAATTATCACTCTTCAAGGTGGTTTTTATTGTCTCGCTGTACTGTTATAAACTTGAAAAAACAATTTCTTAAATTTAAATACCACGGTTAGATGCCAAAAACAGCGTCTCCATGTACGTAAACATCACCTCATCTTCTCATGTTTGCTCTGGTAAAAACTGCATTTTAGTGTTTAAACGCAGAGATGAAGACGGAACTACATGTAGTACATTGCCATGTTGCTGGCGGGTCCGGTATTTCCACGCAATCTCAGCAATTTTGAAACACACTTCAAGTTTGCTTTCGGCCGTCTCGGACGACACAGAGGTCTAGATCAACTGAGTGTCAAATTCCTCGAATACGGATGACAAGAATATGAGTAAACCACTTCTTTACAGTTACACATGCACAGTACTTTATACCCAGAATGAATATTTTGCATAATCACTTGCAAGTGAATTTATAAAAAATGTAGAAGGGAATGTGCAATGTATTGTTCAAGGGGTCTTAGGAGAATATGCTTCACCGCATCAAATTAGGTATGCTTAACCACACATGGCTGTATTGCGGCGAAGCTGACAAGTCAAGTTCGAATTATCCGGTGAAGGCCAATTTTGAGATCGAAATAACGAAAGTTTGGACCCATGGGCGCCGGCCGGGACCTTTGGGCGGGATTGAATTAACCGAAAAATTGAATTAACTAGAGTCAAATTAACGGAAGTCAACTGTATAATTTCTGTAATAATATTTTGCTTGTGGTATGCAAATAGAAAGCAAGCTTGATATATTAAATTTATGTTTAAGCTTGTTTCAAAATATTCAAATAATGAAGTCACTGGACTCAAGCTGAAATGATGTCGCAGTGCAAGTTTGTATGCTGCTTGAAGCCATATTCACAGAGGAAGACGCCAGCACATATATACTTTGTTGTTGTACAAAGTTGTTCTGCACCCAGACCAAAGTGCCAAAATTACATGGAACTTCATTCAAAATCTAAGAAATATCGGTGCCGAACCTCCCTTACAGAATGTGACAGTGTCAAGAGAGTGCGCCATTTCAGGACACCAATGTAAATCATGTGAATAATTTTTTTTAATGCTGTGTACTGACCTAGCACCACCACACTTACACATCAGTTGCAGCAAAGCACGAAGAATACAAAGCAAGTTGTTATTGTTCCGTCTAAGCAAAGCTCGCCCAGACACATGACCACTGGAACTCTGTCCAAGGTTGCTCTGCCTATGGATGGCTTGTGGCAAAGTTTAGTATATGTGCACAATGACGGCTCTTTAGAGCCACAACCACAATGTAGTGCTCAACACTAGGCATATGTGTCCACTTATGCACAAATTTGCCTGTGCTGCTTTGCTTGGTGTTTCATTAAACATTTGTTTCACCGGTTACAGATAAATATTTTATTCTGAGTGCACAGACATGGACAGCCTAGCTAGACATACGAACGACAAAATCTCAGCAGCAGTACTTTGTTAAAAAGCCTTGGGCATCCACACCCTCTCATTTACTAGGTGAGATGTGTTCATTGTGCTGCAGTACAATCAATTCATAGTTTTCATGCTAATGCAAAGGTAATTTGTGGTGACTGAAATCAAAACGTGCCATCACGTCAGCAGTTTCACCGTTTCAATGTCATAGTAGTGCACAATTTTCCTAGATTTGGACAAATTTCCCTAAACAATGCTTAAAATCACTTGATCAAGACAAATTTCCTTAGAATTGGCAGCACTGCCCCTACCACAAACACACACACACATTTCTGTCATCATGGTCATGAAAATAACTTGGTGCTTAGATTTGAATAAATATGGTGTAGTTAATAAAAAAAATCACTACAAATAAACATTGAGAAGGGACGAACAGACATACCTCGTACTCCATGTACTTGTTACCAATACCTGTCATTCACGTGTGTGTCCAGAGAACTGTGCACATTCTACATGGCATGCAATCTTCTGCACAACTGGTACGCACCTCCATCTTAATGCTTGTAGATTAGAAAAGTGACAACGTGCAGTGAAAGAGATGTAACAGTATGCATTTAGGAGATAAAAGTAGTCTTTGACACTAGCTGTGATTTTCAGTGTCCAAAGCACTTGTGTCAAAAAAAAAAAGAAAAAAAGCATGAAACATGTTCCATCGGTCACTATCACGTCTTTGCTGGCTGTGGAACTTTTTTTTTTCCTTCTTTCCTTATTTCTCCTTTTCAGTGTCTTAATGAGCACCAGTATAGTGAATGTCATGCATATATAAAGAAAGAAAAGTTATGGCACCCACAGTAAACATTATTGTGAATTGCAAGGAACTAACATTTAGAATGTAGCTGTATGTTATGTTCACTTTCTCTGAAACAACAGTCCAGCTGACAAGCTTACTGTGCATATGAAGTTCTCGTTATGGACACATGTAGGTGTGGTGCATAGCCGTACTAAAGTAAATGCTAGTGCCAGTCTTGCCTATGTATGATACACTACCTCATCCTGCTTTTGGCTTTGCTGAAGTTTGCGGGGTTTAAATTAGACCAACTTGAAATTTGTGTTAGAAAAATGACAACCTACCAATTGTCTGTGTTGTGATGTGTTTCTTTTGGGATGGTTGTAATGTTATAGGACAGTAATGCATATGCATATATGAAAAAAAAATAAAGTGTGCTCAATCACTCTTTCTTCATGTTGCACAGGGTGGATGGTACAGTGGAGAGGCAGGGTCCAGGAAAGTGTGGGCAGCGAGTGTGTGGTGTAGGCTTCACAGGAGATGAGTGTCGTGTCCGCCACCAAGACAAGACGCCACCAAAGACAATCTACTGCCCTCCAGACATGTGGGTGGTCACGCCTAACAGTTCTGTGGTGCTCCAGTGGGAAGAGCCCCAGTTCTCTGATGACTATGGTTCTATACGCATACATGAGCGTAATGGCGTTAGGACAGGTATGTATTGTGAAATTCATTCATACATTAAAAATATGTGTTTTATTCTATGCACTTTTTTAGTGTGCATTGATCGCATTCATTTGGTCTCCTACGTGATGCAGCAGCCAGCAGGTGGAAGCTTGCACTGTTATTCTTACTCTGATTCCATTTAACAACCTTAATATAGTAGACTCCCCTTAAGACAAACATGATATGACTATAAAAATATGTCTTATCTGAAGTTCACGTTAACAGAAGTGCACTGAATATATCGGAAACTAAACAAAGGTTTACGCTGAAACTTCTTTCTAATGAAGTTTGAGCTCCAGCTTTGCTGTCCAAATACAGTCGAACCCGGATATATCAAATCTGAAGGGGATCACAAAAAAGCTTGATATATAGGTAATTAAATATATAAAATAAAAATATGATACAGAAATGTTCAAGGACATTTTACAACTGTTCCATATACACAATAATTCATTACATTTGGGTTCGATATATCCAGGTTCGACTGTAATCTGCTTCACTGATAGAAATAAAACTCATTGCATTATTTTTTTTATTAGATTTTAGAGACTTGCAGAAGTGAGCCTCAGTAGAAAACTGATTTTAACTTTCCCTCAATTGCAAAATTAGGGTGTTCTCAAAACACCAGCTTTATCTCGACAGCACTAGCTTGACAACAAGAACACACACCAGTACTCTAAAAAATAATGTCTGTGTATCAGTGGGTTAAAATCACAAAAAACTGGTGTCTTAAAATACAGTGCACACCAGTCTCTTAAAATATTTGACAAATCTTATGATCATAAAACATAGCTTAACATATGGTGTAGCTCATGGCTTCAATTTTATCCACTTTCAATAGAATAAATGCAACTGTTACAAAGATGCAGTGTTGTAAAGTTAAGATTTTCATAATTTCTAGTCTCGCAGCTTTCTTAATTGCTTAATGGTAAAAATCCTACTTCTGACACATGCCAGAGTGCCTTGTTTTTTGACACAATAAATTTCATCCACATCGATGAAGCCCTTCTCAGAAAGAGCATTTCGATGTAATTGTGCATTTAGACAAAGAAATTCCTTAGTTTGGCATTAAAAATATATGTAAAATGAAGAGAACAGATTGAAGATATAGAACACATTGTTTCTTGTAACAAGCCCCTTCTTCCTTCCAGGTCAAGCATTCATGAAAGGAACCTATGACTTGTCATATGTGGCTTTGGATGAGGCTGGGAATGCTGCCCAATGTGACTTCAGGATACATGTGCTCAGTAAGGCTGTCCAAAGGCTTCCTCTTACTTGGCTAGGTTCTTCTGAACCACAGCATTGTTTACTGTATTACCAGGTCTAAAATGCATACCTAGGATACAGTAGAACCACATGACCTTGAAACATAAATCATAAGGACAGAGAGAGTATAGCACAAAATAGCCAAGTAGTGAAGTGAATGTTATATTAAGAAAGAACCATAAACAGTATTACTACAGTCTTTCAATTGAGCTGCAATAGCAGCATACATGATCTCTAGAACAGCTCAAAGTAGATGAGAAATCAAACTACCCAACATAAACTTCTACAGGCTCACCCAGTGTTGTTCATTCCTAATATATAATTAACTTGGTGTGCACAACAGTTGTCACAGTGATGAAATACCTCTTGTAGGTGAATTCTGCCCCTTGCCTGCACCTCCACTTGGTGGCCAACGCCACTGCTCTGATTGGGGCCCTGGAAGTCGTTTCAAAATGTGCACCATCAGTTGTGAGGATGGCCAAGAGTTCTCCCAACGCATCCCAGAGTTCTATGTATGCGGTGCAGAAGGATTTTGGCGCCCTGCAGACAACCCCGGGGACCAGCTTGTCTTCCCTGCCTGCTCACGTGAGATTTTCTTTAAATGCTTTATAAACTCTTACAATCACCTGATAAAAAAGTTATTGTACACTTAGAATAGCTGAGCGTCAGGATTCTTTCCGATCATTTGCTGAAAAGGGAGGATGGATGTCAGTGCACACATTTGTTGTAATCATAGGTCTTCAACTTCACCAAAATTTTTTGTAGTGCTAAGATGTCAGTTTAAAAGCAAAGGTGACCAGCATACACAGTTAAGTTACTTGAAAGGAAGTTTGAACAAAGTGCTTCAGTAAATCACCAGTACTGGCGGGCTGCATGGTTCTGTGGATTGTTACTTTCACAACTACAGCTCTCAAGACACTCCTTCACAACACTCCAAAACTGATAAATTATATTTCAAGGCCATTAACAAACAAGAAATGAATAGAATTCTATGGTGTAATTAATTTAGTTTTGCCTCTACTTCTATTATTTAAATGACCTTTAAAAATGACTAACTGCCACTCATTTACTCTTGAACATCACAAAAATGATGTTCACACCTCAGTCCTTCGTTTACTTCTGTCCAAGGGTGCACGGTCTTGTTATCGAATTTTCATGATCCAGTTATATTGGTTACATTGCTGTTACTTTTGCACTGTAGTACTGTGTGACTTCAGGAGCCGAGTCAGGCAAGTCTTCAGCATCATGGCAGTTCTGCCCCCATGGCCAGAAAAAACAACAAAAAAAAAAACCCCCAAAAAAAGACAATATCAATAAGGGATATGCGAAATTCTGCAAGTGCATATCCCCACACATCTCTTTTGACCCCCACATGATGGCAGACATCACCCTGGAAGTGGGAATATAGGACGAGTGCACAAGTTGGAGCAACTATCCTTGCCACCGTCTCTTCCTTACTACAGTCTCGCTGTTTGCAAGCCTACCCGCAGCTCAATAATGCTGTGAGCAGGAGGCTGGTAATTTTGTGTAGGACAACCTAATGGCATGGCTCCAGTGTTTTGCATATGCCCTATACAAGAAGTAATATGAGCTAATACAGTTCATTACCACTTCAAGGACCCAAGTGCTGAACAGCACAGAGGGGCTGCAACACTTACCACTTCCATCACTTTTTAGCATACCAGCGGCTCAGTATGAAGAACATTCCACATGCATTACCACTTGCATTACAAAATAATTTATGACTACAACTAGCATGCATGGTTACATTTAGCTAAACTGTAACTAACAGTCCCAATTCTTACAGAAAATGTTTAATGGTGGCATCATTTTGCAAAACAACCTGTCATCGATATATACATAGAATGTTTATAGTGATAGAGAGCCTATTTTTCTTTTGTTTGTTTGTTTGTTTGTGGTGTGCTAAAATGAAGCTAGCCTTAAGAAATTATTTTTCTTTCTTTGGTTACAGCAAAGCGGCCAGCTCAACGTATCTTCCGTCTGGCTATGAACTTCCCGTCATCTGTGGTGTGTTCAGATTCTGGAAAGAAAATCTTGCACTCACGTATACTTGAAAGCATCCTCCAGGTATGATACAAACCACATCGCAGTGTAAAGGCAATAAGCTTTGTCAGAGAAACAGAACTGGCAACACTGAGCAAATGTTTTCATTATATAATTTTTTATGATATAACTCGTGATCTGTTTACATTTATAGGTGAACCGTAACTGGAGGATATGTGTTGATCCTTCCCCGGGCTCCTGCAATGGCATTCGTGTAAATGTCAATTGTAATAAGCATGCTCGACTAGTTCGACGCCAACTGGATGACAGTGATGTGTACTCTGTCGATGTTTCCTTCCCTGCCCACAAGTAAGCAGCCAGTTATTTATTAACACTAATGGTCTTCAATTAATCATCTTTAAAATATATAGACACTTCAAATGGTAACATTTTTCAGTGTAGTTAAGAATATTGCTCATTGAGGTAGAAAGAAGAAAGTGTCTAAAAATCTTGATGCTCTTACTGCAGCTGACTGTATTTTATATGGTGAAGGAATGGCCACATCATCATAACTACTTCAATACATAATCAATTATTATGCAACCTTTTAAAGGAATATATTGGCAAGCTTATCAGTACAGATGTTATTTAAACCATATTTAATCGGCAGAAATTAAGGGAAAGAAAGAAAGTGAATACAAAAAATCAAATTACAAGCTAAACTGTAAGTACACTGTTGTTCATTAAAACAGCCTTGGCTCAAAACCGTGGTCTTTGTGGCCTGTAGTACTTTTTTTTTGTGCATGTGTTCATGTGTGTATGTGTGTGTGCACACACATTAATTTTCAGACAATACTTAATCTCTGAGCAAAATTCAGGCAGTACATGATATAAAAGGTTGACAGGATTTACAAACACCTGTTGTGACTTTAAACAAGTCATCATTGCACACTGAAATACAGCATGAAAAGAATAAGCACAAACTAAGACTTTACACTAAAGATAGTGATTTGCCATGCTCTTTTCAACAGTGACCCTGTCGTCAACGTGAATACACAAGAGAAGTCAACCGTCAAGAAGATTGTTGAAAATGCTGTCCTGCAAAAGAGTGCCTTTGATGTGCGAGACACGTTGCCAAATGTAACACCTGATCTGACCTCCCTCAGCATGGTGACAGACTACGCATGTCCGGCAGGAGAAGTTGTGGTTGCTCCATTCTGTGGTAAGCTTCAAGGGACAGCAAATGCTTTGAATAAATAATAACCCATAAGTTGTGCCTATCTGTATGTCAAGGAGGCTAATGAGTAGGCTCTGCCCCCGTGTACTTATCACACCAAGTCGTTTTACAAATTCCGAGCTCAGCAAATTACGACCATGGAAAGAACTGACTATTCCCGTGTGATGGTTTTTTCCTTATACTTAGGCTCAGACTCAGCACACAAATATTTTGTGCTAGAGATAACACTGCAGCTTATAAACTGCACTTTATTGTTATTTGAATATTTTTTTTTTTTCTTTACAGTGAAGTGCTCCCTTGGAACATACTACAACAACGCCACACAGTCATGCCGGTCCTGCCCAGTGGGATTCTACCAGAATGATGTGGGACAGCTGGCTTGCAAGCCATGTCCCGTCATTGCAGGAAAACAGGGTGTCACTTCAGGTCCTGGAGCTCGGTCTGCTGGACAGTGCAAAGGCATGCTCCACAAGTTCTTTATTCATCTAAGATTTTTATTGCATTAAAGTTCAATTTCATAAACATTAGCATAGGTTAAGAGAAAGGACAGTTGACATGAAATTTCTTTTTTTGCAGTGTTCAAAACAACTGAAAGGTTTTTAGCATGTGAATAGAGAATAAAAAGGAAAAGTGCCCTTAGTGTTTGAACAAAAAGATCTATGCAAATTAGTTTTTTCATATTTTGGGGGTTTGAAAAAGTTTGTTTGAAACCATTCCAAGAAAGAAAATTATCATAATATTTGGTGTGTTCAAAGACAAGCCTTAATTTAAAAAAAATGTTGGCTCCAGGATGAGGCTTTTCTTGTTTGCCCAATGCTACACATTGGTGTGAATACTGTTTCACAGTCTTTCACATTAGAGTAAAACCTTCTTCAGTTCATGATAAATTTTTACAACATTTTTAATGAATGTGATAATATTTTTTGGAAGACTTGTGCTAGCAATAGCAGCAGTGAGCTCACACGAGCATTGTTGTGAATGTGCTTTCTGCAGAGCGCTGCTCAACAGGCAAATACTTTGACGAATCTCTGGGACTATGCCGCTCGTGTGGATATGGCATGTACCAGCCACGTGAAGGTGCCTTCTCCTGCATGTCTTGTGGACCAGGCCTTACCACACGAACTAATGAGGCTGTATCTGTGCAAGAGTGCCGAGGTATGTGCAACCCCAATCACCTAATTAGGCAGGGAGGTCACTGAGCTATTCTGTGCTAATGCACTAATAGACAAACAAAATGCTAAAGAAAGACAAGCAGCACTACAGACTGATATTAATGCGGTGTTCTGTACTAGCCTTTCCGTTCAAACTTGTTTATTATTATTATTATTTAAACATGGTTGATTGATTGATTATTATATGTGTTCAATTCTCCTATTATGCAGGTGACTCCAAATGTGTAATCCATTCTGTTGATAACCTCTTTGTATTGTGGTTTCTTTTGGGCAGAGGAGTGCGCAGCAGGACTGCAGCTTAGCCTGACGGGGCAATGTGATCCATGCCCAAAGGGCTCTTACAGGACACGTGGTATGGCTTCCTGCAACCCATGTCCTCCAGGCACAACTACACCTAACTTTGGATCAACCAGCATTGATCAGTGCTCACTTGGTAAGAGCTACTATGAGCAAAACTGCCTTTTATGTCCAAGTTTAAAACACACACACAATTGCCACCTGAACTAAACCTAGTGGTTTTATTAGGCAATAAAAAATATAATTTATATAATATAAATATATTACACACAAAAATAAAAATACACAAAATATAAACACACAAGTCAGTCTAGCATGTGTGCTGTGTACCTTTGTGTACAGATGTCCGTGTTAGCCACTTCAGAAATGATGTAGCCGAGGCTGTTTGCATAGAGCATCTATCAAATCATTTTAAAAGTGGCTGGATGGATGGTGATAAGAGTTGGAGAGAGGAGAGGCTAATTAATGAATGACTGAAAGAGACCCACAATCATTAAATACGAAATAGGCAAAAGATAATGTATAATTTAAGCAACATGTTCAAGGTTCAGAGGTTCAAGATGGTAACAAACAAAGAAAGCAGAAGATATGTGCTGCTCTTGAGTGCTGGATGCTGATCACTGAGTGATGCACATGGTATGCATACTCAAAACCACACTGAATGTTTTGTTTAGGCAATGTTTCATAACAAACAAAAAAAGTAAGGTGCAACATTATATTTCTAGGGTTTTTTGATTTACATCTGATTCCTTCAATAGATCAGTGAAAGGTTCAGATAATGATCTTTATTTTCAGCTTATTTCAATATATATATATATATCATGTGCAATGTTACTGCCTGCATACAATGACCTTCAGCTACAAACAAAAGCTTGACCACCAACTGCGTAGATGGCAATGAAGTCAGCCTAGTGGCATGCAGTCATTTAAGTTGTTGGGGTGCCCACAGATTTTAAACTTGTGTTTCCTTCAAACCTTACATTTTCTAAATGTCCTAGCTTCTTTTGCTAGGAAATTTGTGTGTTGAGAAGTAAGGGCTCTTACAAATGGCAGTTCTTTATACTTAACAGGTAACTCCCTATAAAGCCTACGCCTTTTCTCGTCACTAGTTTTCAGCACAGACATTTAAACCAGCACCGAAGTAATACAGTGTTAACTTGAGGCTTTCGTGTCGATGAAGTCATAAATATGTTAGCAGTGGGGAAATATTGAGAAACCATGCTGCAAAAGTGTGCAGTTCTTGAACGCCTTGTTTGTTGGCATGAAACATTTAAGGCATCTGGACCTTGTTGGGTGTGCGCCTAATAGTGCCCATGCTCTCTCTCTACACAGAGGTGTGTCACGTAGGCCACTACCTCAATAGCAGCACTGAGGAATGCATGCCCTGCCCACGAGGCACATACCAAGATGAGGAACAGCGTGACCTTGAGTGCAAGTCCTGTCCATCTGACACTACAACTGATGGTGTGGGATCTACAAGCCGCAGTCACTGCTCTGACCCCTGTTTGGTGAATGGCGAGAAGCGAGATTGTCAGGAGCATGCCTTCTGTGTCTTCCTTGAGGAGCGGCAAGACCATTACTGCCAGTGCATGCCTCGTTTCAGACTCAACAATGACAGCGGAGAATGTGTTGGTAAGTCCAGCCACTTCTCCAAACAGTACTGCTGAACACTGGCGAGCAGTTCTGTAGGCCTGGGAAACCTTTTCATGAGATAGATCTTTACAGGAACACCAAAGAGTCACGCTAATTCAGTTTAGACTGGTTAAGTATTCTTTCAAGGTTCTCTTTTCATTCATTTGATTGAAAATGTTGATTATTACTGAAGAAACACAAAGGACAAACATCCCTTTCTGGAATTTCATGCTGGAATCTGAGCCACGTATTTCAATGTATTTTCTCATATTTGGGCTGTTTTAGTGCAGGAAAGTCCTCAAAACTTTCTAGGTTGAGTCTTTGATTTCTTTAAATGCAATGTAGCTCTTATTTACCAATAAAGAGTTAACTAGGTCCGTGCTGACACTCTCACAATCCACGACGTCACAGCAAGCTGGTGCACTTCTGGGCAGTGTTGCCACCCGTCTTTTGTTTTATCATCTTTTCTGGCTTAGAAAGCCTTCCCTCATAATAAGAGTGACCAGTTTGCTATTCCAGAAGTGTAATTTATGAATACAGCTCTCTTGCATCACTGCAGTGACGAAATCTGTTTGACTAGTTTCTGCCCGGGTGTAAAAATAACTGATGGGTCAAAATTAATCATTCTCTAATTCCCAGCCGGTAACAGACTGAGCTTATACTTTCATCTGGTTTCCAATGGCTTTAACTTATAACAGAAATTGCAGTATGACAATAATCCATTTAGGCCAATTCAGCATTCATACTTGAAAATGTTAGGACTTATCCGATAAGCACTTTGCAGCTTTCTTTTTCTGCAATTGCTGTCATGGTTGATCACTGCAGGAAAAAATTATCAAAGAATTAGCCTGATGCGTATTCTAAACATATAAATTAAAAATATATTTTTTTATTAGCAATGAAATACTTACAGTCAAACCTCATTATAACGAAACAGGTTATAAAAAAGTAATGAATATAACAAAGTAATCGTAACTCCCCTTGAATTTTTCATAGAAACTCACGAATTTCAAAGCTCAGTAAGGAGAAAGATTAGGCCATTTGGTTTTGCACCATGAGGTTATACGAGCATGAACTAAAGCATATGCACAAAGAAAGAGACACATGGGGACAAGCGCTCGTCCCCGTGTGTCTCTTTGTTTGTGCATATGTTTTAGTTGGTGCTGATATAACCTCAAGATTTAAAAGCTCATTTTAAGAAAGGAAAAATTTATGAACTGTTATTCAGTTCAGAATAAAAATTTTGTGATCATTTTGCACCATTTTTAATAGCATTTCTTAAACGTGCTTACGACGCAGTGCCCATCATTGGGTGCCAGAGTAAGTCACTTGCGTACGACAACGACATTGTATGAAACTGAAGCATTATGTATGAAGCATTGTACATGTCAGAAACTAGCATCGCTTTGCTGACATGCTCACAAAACACTGCGAGACCTGTTTTGCCGCCACTTGAGCATACATGCCAATGGCGAAGATGGATTAGCATTGACAACTGCATTAGAGAAAACAGTCACTTGCTGACGAAGGCGCAGCAGAAAAGCGCTGTGTATGGTGGACATATCTCGGGTGTCTGCCTGTAGGGTGTGTCCGTGGTTTCGCGCGAGTATGCCTATTTGCGCTCTTTTAATTATTTAAGATGTGTTACCAACTAGTCCAACAACAAGTTCTTTTAGCAGAAAACAATTTTTCACGGTCCTTTGGCGAAGCACAGCAGACTTTAACATTGGCTTACCCAGTAGTTGCTAATAGCACGCTCGCCTTTCCTGATGGCCAATGTTGGCCGTGAGGGCAAATAATTGTTATAATGAAGTAAGTGTGGCTCCCCCTTCAACTTCGTTATAGTGAGGTTTTACTGTATTATAACGTAGCAAAAACAATGATCACAAAAATTATTTTATGGCATGTGCAGTCTGTTTCAGTCAAACAGAAAAAAGGTGGCCTCCACCCTAGACAAGACCTAGACAAGCAAAGCCGTGCAACAATATGGAATCATTTCCGTTACGGTCCACACTTCACTGTTCTGCCATTCATTGCAGAAAAGCAAAAATGCTTATTGAAATATATGACACTGATCAATCACACAGCTGCCTCACAAACCATGCATACATGCATGTTCCTTAACATGAAACTACATTGTGCTAACTGCCAAATATGCCCCAAAATTATTTTCCAGATGTGTGTGAAGACTATTGTGAAAATGGAGGTCGATGTGAGATCAGTCAGGAAACAAGTGAACCAAGATGTGCCTGCCAAGGCAACTTTTATGGTGACCGCTGTGAGAAGAAGTCAGAATTTGTCTACATTGTTGGAGGCATTGCTGGAGCAGTCATCTTCGTTATTCTCATCATACTTTTGATTTGGATGATTTGTGTCAGGTAAGTGATTGAAACAATTTATTCAACATGTACCATTCACCATACTATATTCAAAAAAATTATGCCGTACTATGCACAGGATGTCCCAGTTAATGTGGCACAAGCTTTATTTTAAAAGATTATGCTGGGTGGAAGGATTATTTAATAAGGCTATTGCAGTATATTTACACTCCTCTTGTATAACTTTATCATAACCAATTAGTTAATTAGCCAAGTTTAATTAGCTGACTTCTCAAATATCGATGTTTAGCCTAAGTTAAGTATTGTGAGAAACTTGCATTTAAATTGTTTGTAACACACTACCTTTTGTGCAGACTTTTTTTTCATATTGAACAGAAAGCATGCAAAATAAAATAATTTACCCTGCAGCTTCAATTGTTACAACTGCACTGCCCTCAAGCATGCTTCACATGAACACACCCAATTCTTCTAACCTGGCAGCTCCATCAGGCAACGGGTGACTGATTATGCTAGTGCCTATTGCCTTCCTGTCAGCCACTGCTCCACCACATGATGATGAAAGCCACCAAACTGCGTGCACTGCCTCATGATGCCATAAGCAACACATGAGAGAAAAGCTATCATGAGCTGTCCCCAACTGCAAACGACTGGGGCTCTGCAGATTCAGCGTGACCACTGAGCCAGGCAGTGTAATGGATTCATTTGTATGCACTGCTCTTGAGAGCACTACTGTCCTGCTGCACAAGACACTGGGAAAATGTTTGCTTGTGACAATTTCTACCTAGTGCATTGGGGAAAAAAAAAAAACAAAAAAAAAAACTGCATGGTGCTAACTGAATTTAACGTTTTTGATGCAATGATGATTTCAAAGTTTTTCACAAAATCCAGGACAAAAAGTCCACCATATTATAAAAGTTGGCTCATTAATATTTACTGCTGAACTAATCGATTAGAATACGAGAAACACTTCAAGTCGTGCAAGTGGACTGTGAATGAACAGTGATCTTATCCTGCTAAATAGTAAAACCTTTATTTTTTTTTTTAGACGCTTGGACAATGTTAGCTGAGATTTGTGTATATGCATGAATAATACCTACACAATCACTTTTATGCATCGAGTCGAAAACTCTGTACAAGGTAACTCTCGAAGCTGACATACATCGTACACTTGTGGCATCCTCTTGACAAAATTACAAAATCCTCTTGACAAAATTACAAAATTTCAGCCCACAACAATGCTAGGATAATGCACGCAGGATACTCCATTATTGTAGCACATAAGCCAAATAAAGATCATAAATAAGTCATTCAGAAGCAGGACTGTAAATTATTTGCATAGGATTATAAAGGAAATAACTGTTACAGTGTCAGTAAATAAATAAGATAAACTAGGAGTGTTTGAACAGCAAAAAGTTATAATCAAATCTAATACAGATATAAAAAAAGCTGGCTTCAAATATTGAATACTGAATATTATCCCACATTTAAAAAATGAGAAATACATCAGTTTACTGATGCAAACCAAGGCAAGGTCCACCAACAATAAAAAAAAATTTTTCATATATATTGAGGTAACAAATATGCAGGCAGCTTAATGAAGAAGCATCCTTGATTATATGAACACATAGTACCATAAAAAGTAGCTATGTAAGTCACATGTTAGCTCAGGAACTGGTGCCACTGCTCTAAAACAAGGCTTTCAGAAGTACCAAAGCAGAAGCTGCAGGAAAATCCAAGTATTTCCGGTTAATTTAAATAAAGAAACTGACATTTAAATGGCCAGGCAAAGTTCTTTCTTCCTGTAGACTTTAATTACCATTCTTATAATGCACTCAGCAAGAAACAAATTAAAAAATTTGAATATAAAATTCTCAAATCAAATCAACAATCACAAATCAAATCAAATGCAAATCAACAGTTTGCATTTGAATTTTCAATTATTTGCACCTCCTTAAATAAAACACATTGAAAGATAAGTTCATCTTGTTTAGGTTAAAAAGATGTACTTGGCACAGATATTCTTTCATGGCTTATTTTATTCATCATAGTATATGCATTCTAACCTTCTGCACCTCTTCTTTCGAGCAAAGTAGAATCTGCGAAAGAGTACGAGTGGAAGCGAAACTTCAAGAAGTACATCAAACATTTTAAATGCCACTTGTTTATCTTTTGACTCCAGTGCTATACTTTTGTTGTTAGTTCTGTTTAAGAGCAGGCAATTCTCAAGGCTTGAAGATTCCATTGTCCACCAGGCTTTAGTGCTTCTCTTGTGTTTTTTTCCACTTGTTTGTCTTTTGCCAAGTTGAACGAACTAGCCCAGCAACACATATTATTAAGATACCAAAGCCTGCTGAACCAATCAAAACTGCTGGAAGGATAGTGCCTGTATAAAGTTAACAGAATAGCCACAGATATGAACATCATCCACGGTACACCATTATTATACAACCGTATCGCCAACAATGCCTGTAGCTCCATATTTACGAGCTATTCTAAGAGGCACAAATGTGAAATGTGGCAAATTAGCAGCTGAATTCTGACTAAGACCTCTTCATTGATAGATATCGGCATGCAACCTAAATGCTGGAAGCATTTACTTATAGCAGTGCTGAATAGAAGAATTTTGTCTCAGTGTATTGGTTACACAGTATAGTGGCAAAAATTATGTTTACATCCAACTTATCATCACATAAGGAATGTACACAATTTGACAAAAACTGAATAAAGGACAGCATCAGACAAGATCCATTATCATGGCATAGACCCCCTTTTCATAATTTACAAGTGTGCTTCTTTGCACTGCACATTCACCCAACTAATGGCAACACCAGTGATTGTTCAAATGAACATATAGCTGTACATGCTGTCCTTTGTGCATGGTTTCAGAACAAGAGCCAAACCTACACTTTCTATGTCGTAATACAAGCAAATTATGCTTGTACACACTGTCTGCAAAAATAACTACATCTCCATTAGTTGGGCAAACTGTCTCACAGAAAAGCTAGCTTTACAAATATGAATGGGGTCTATTATGCACAAAGCTAGACAAAGGATGTGAAAGGACAGACAAAAGTGTCAAATAATGAAGCACACTGACAAACAGCTTTTCCTTGTGTCCTCACAGACATTAACCACAATATTAAATAAAAATCAAGTGATAAAAATATGCCTTAGTATCACCTAGCTGCTGCACTTACATTTATTACTAAAGCATTGTAGACTATCTTTTGATGAGCTAATGAAGAGTGCATAACATGTGTGACATTTTTTCATGCATAGAACATCATGGAAGAATAAGCCAAAGAAGCTGCCCCAGCCCCCACCTATGGACATCAGTGGCTCACAGTCCAACTTCTATTATGGCGCACCTGCACCTTATGCAGAGAGCATTGCTCCTTCACATCACAGCACTTATGCCCACTACTATGACGATGATGATGATGGCTGGGAAATGCCAAACTTCTACAACGAAACTTACATGAAAGGTATGCAGCTTGAGGCTTCCTTTATCACAAAATAAATGCCTCCCTTGGCAACGTGTCTTAATATAAAATATCACAACTGTCATACGCTATGTGCTATTATTTCATAACACTAATGCAGCACATCTGTGCCGCAAAAACAATGTGGCAAAATAATAATAATGGTGATGCACATTGTAACTCCGTTTAGTTCATGGTATCCGTTACAAATGCCAGTATTACGCAACTGAGTGGCATACATATAAGCTTTCACAGAATTATGTACAGCAATGAGAATGAATCAGTGTAAATAATAATTAACCTATTATGACCAAGCTCAGAAAGACGCAGGCATGCTAGGTTTTCCTTGAGGAATGAACTAAATCACCAAAACAATTTTTTTTGATAAACCTCTAGAGTAGTAAAATTTAATATAATAATTTACAGCTTTATTTATTTATTTTCAATACTGTAAGCCCTTTTGGGCTGTTACATGGTGGGGAAAATTCACAACACTTAAAGAGCAAATATACAAACAGCATAATACAAGCAGCAGAATGCAAATTGAAAGCAAAAATGTATAAACAGCATACAACAGCATAAACAAAACATCAGCAAGAAACAGCATAGTACAACGCCATATGAAAAAAAAAAAAAAAAAAGAACATTGGATTTAAACATACAATGATTCTAGGTATTTTTCAAAACTCGCAAGCGAATTCGTACCGTCAAATATTTTTGAGTTAGGTTTGTTCTACTCTTCTATAGTTTTGACCAGAAACGAATGCTTGTAAACATCAACTCTAGGCACATAAGGTCTAACAATGTATGGGTGACCGGACCGAGGTGACACTCTGCCAGGAGGTTGCAAGTAGAGTCCGGGATTTATGTTTAACATGCCATTGCACAATTGATAAAAAAATATTAGCCTAGCTATTTTCCTGTGTGATCTTCATGCATATTTCTTTCTGCTAAGCATACTATACCAGGTATAAGATTCACCAGTTGCCTTAAAGAGGTTTGCAGCAACCTCGCACATAATTTGCACACCAAAAAACATGCCCTTCAACTAAGAAGCACTTTACCTGTTTAAAAATCCACCACAGTTGGCTCATTTTAAAAAGTCCCCGAACCAATCGGACCACGAAAATATGTTTTGTAGTGGTGTCATGTTTACAGTGGTGGGTACATTTAGCTAGGCATAAGGCCAGGCAAACATCTCCAGTATCCTATTAAGTGTGGTTTCTCTCACAATATTCTCTTGCAAATGTTTTTGAAATGAGCAAGCACGAATAGCGAAGTTGTGAAGCAGTTGAGTGGAGCTGCACATAGACCACTGCCATTCACCCATACCATACTCTTAATGTACTTCCGCCCAATGAGGCTGTCAGTGAAGCCTGCTGGAGAGATGTAAACCTATGCGAGTGCCAGGGTAGCAAACAGCAGCTTTTTCCTGCCTTATTGTCACATGCTAAGCTTCCCTTTCACTTCAGGGTATATACGAAATAATGGAAGTAGACTTTTCCACACTAATAGGTTGCCCTAAACAACATGGCTG